>NW_006256901.1:5298658-5307225 GCF_000478725.1 Eutrema salsugineum | reverse complement strand
CCTATGATCCGTCGCTTCGCCTTGTTGGAAATATATAATCTATTTCCTTTGGAGCTTTCCTGATTTCCAGCAAGTTCAGCAGGTGATTCAGCTCGATATCAAGTCTGCATTCGAAGCTTCGAACTAAGATGCCAATCATATGCCGTAATCCCCTCGGCATGATTTGCCCAATCGAGATCCCGTGTTTCCAGAGATATTCAAGGATCACTCCGGGGATCGGGAACCAGAGAAAGCAAAGCTCGAAGAACGCCTCGTACAGAGTGAAGTGATTCTCTGGAGGCTTGTCGGCTCGGTCACTCTTCTCTGGAACGACAAACTCCACCGCCTCGGATATCCCGAAGCGATGCCTCAACGCCTCGAGCGACTCAAGGGAGCAAAAGTGGCCCTCGCCCAAAAGTGGATGCGCTTCGGGACGCCATGAGATGTTCCAATTCACGCTTCGCCTCGAAAAGGTCATAGGGAAATGCCTCCTCCTCGGCTTTAAGTGCGGCGCGATTAATGTCTTCATCAGGAACGGCATCCTGGGGACGGCTCGTCGAAACCGACGGCTCGTCATCCGGAGAGCCAATATCTGACGGATTTGCATGATTTGACACCTCGTCAGATGAACGATTGGAAGGGCTGTCTGAAACAGACGCCTTGGAGGATTCTGTCGTACCTCTCGCCTCGGCATCTATGCGGCTCGGCCCGTAATGAAAAAGTGAATCCGACGAATCGTCGGAGCGGCTCGACATAATTTACGTCTTGTACAAGAGTTACAGCACGACTCGGCAAGCCTCCGCCGGAAAAAGATCTGGAACGGCGGAGACCTCGGAAACCCTAGCCGGAAAATAAATAAACTAGAGAGAGAAAGAAGAGGGAAGGGTGAGCTACCTTTAGTAAAAACGAGTGAGTCTGAAGATAATGAGGAAGAATGAAGGAGCTCACCCATTTATAAGAAAACCGAAGCGCGTGAATTCTGTGTAAACCTCGGGAAACCGTCCAAACAGCGCGTGGGATCCGCGGTGAAATGGCTAGACCAAACTGCGTCGGTCACACGCGCCAATAGATCAGGAATTTTCTCTCGGAAGACCAACAGTTGGGATACCCAAGTTTTCAGCCGGTATCTTACCAAAGTAAACGCCTCGTCGTTAACGAAACGGCTTGGCATTCACTCTCTCTTGAAACGCCTCGTCGTTAACGAAATGGCTCGGCATAACTCTCTATTGAAACGCCTCGTCGTTAACAAAATGGCTCGGCATTAACTCTCTATTGAAACGCCTCGTCGTTAACAAAACGGCTCGGCATTAACTCTCTCTTGAAACGGCTCAGCATTAACTCTCTATTGAAACGCCTCGTCGTTAACGAAACGGCTCGGCATTAACTCTTTCTCTTGAAACGCCTCGTCGTTGATGAAACGGCTCGGCACAAAATTTCTCTCGAAACGCCTCGCCATTTATTCAGCTCGGCTTAACCTTCTCAAATCGCCTCGTCGCGGCTCATCATTACTAAACGAAATCGCCTCGTCACGGCTCATCATTACTAAACAAAATCGCCTCGTCCTTATCTTGCCTCGGCATCTTCGGTACCCTCTCGAAACACCTCGGCACCCTCGGCACTCCTTGGGAACGCCTCGGCGTCTTCATTCCCAAAACACCTCATCTGGGCTTACGTCATAACAGCTTGACTCGATGGTTTATCCTATGGTCATAAATAATGGACCTCGTCACTATCGCCTCCGAAACTGACGAGCTGGGGGGCTAACTGTTGGGGTCGGTTTTCACCCCAAGCAGATGAAACCATCTCAAAATGACTAAGTATGGAAGAAAGACAAAGTAGCCGAGCCGTGCTCACCAAGACAAGTGGGAGAGCCGTGGTCACCAAGTGGGAGAGCCGTGGTCACCAAGTGGGAGAGCCGTGCTCACCAAGACAAGTGGGAGAGCCGTGCTCACCAAGACAAGTGGGAGAGACGTGGTCACCAAGTGGGAGAGCCGTGAAGATAGTCCAGTGGGGAGAGCCGTGAAGAAAGATAGATAGGCCAAGCCGTATCGTAAGAAATGGGCCGAGCCGCACTTCAACATGCCTGGGCCGAGCCGCGCCTCGGCAAGATGGACCAAATCACACCTTGATTCAAATGGCAAGTGGGCCGAGCCGTGGAGAAGTTCAGATGGGCCGAACCAAGGTCTTGAGTGACGAAGCCCATAGAAACCCTAGGCGAAATACAAAGGCGGTGAGCCGCACGAGGCGATAAGGAAATATTCCAAAAATCTCTCCCGAGATTCTCGGCTAGGCGGTTCAGATATTTAGTATAAATAGATGATGTATACAATTCATTCTGTAACTTTTGCAACCCTAAGAAATAAGAGCTAAACACTTTTACAGCAAGAAAAACTTTCTTTCGATCTTACTGTTCTTGACGATAAACCCTAGAAGTTTTCGATCTCTTAGTTTTCCTTAAACAAATTTCTGGTTGTGCGAGTTTTGGCTCACACACCATTCTTTAGAGGACTGTTAGCTCAAGCAGAAAAGATTGGAGCAAAAGGCTAGATGATGCATTGTGGGCTTACAGGACTGCCTTTAAAACTCCAATTGGGACATCACCTTTCAATCTGCTATATGGGAAGAGCTGCCACCTTCCTGTTGAGTTGGAGTACAAGGCTTTGTGGGCTGTGAAGTTGCTGAACTTTGATATCAAGACAGCTCAAGAGAAGAGGGTCATGCAACTCCATGAACTTGAGGAGATTAGGCTTGAGGCTTTTGAAAGCTCAAAGATCTATAAGGACAAGACCAAAGTTCTGCATGATCAAAAGATTCTGAAAAGGGAGTTCAAGGATGGTGATTTGGTGTTGCTGTTCAACTCTAGACTTAAGTTGTTTCCAGGAAGGTTTGACCGAGGTTTGACCGAGGTTTCACATTGCCACGGTTGAGATTGCCACGGGGAGAACACTTGACCGTGGCAAGAGAAAGGAAAAGAGGCGATGCTCGGGGTTTGCCACGGTCTGAAGACACGGACACACCAAGACCGCGGCAAAGAGGAAGCATATACGAGTTATTGACACGGTCACGTGCCACGGTCAACCAGGCGCGACCAAATTTTGAAAATATGTTGACCGTACGGATGTTGACCGGTCAAAGGACGCGCCAAGACAGCTGTTCCCCACCTCTCCTTCTTCTTCATCGTGAGTTTGCTCCTTTCTCTCCATTCTTGAGCTTTAAACTTTCATATCTCTCTCGTCCCTGCATCAAATTGAGAAATTCCAACTGCATTGAACTCGTAATCCTGTCTAGTTTCTTGCTGCACATTCGTTTTCACTCGAAACTTGAAGATTCCAAGTTATTTAGTCTGTTAAAACTCACCTTTTCCATGCTTTAGTGTACTGTTCGTGAACAGGAAATCAAATGGAATTGATTTTAATAGGCCTCTTGATACCTTGGAATCATTTTGTGAGTATTGTGCAAGTAGAATGGATAGGAATTTCATGGATCTTGCTTGAGAATAACCTGTTCTTGGAATTTTTGAGAATTTTTCTTGAAATTCATCAAGTGTTTTGATTTTTTTTAAGAATTGTGTTTCAAGCTGAACTCTTTGTGTGCATTGCTTCTTGCCGTTGCTTTGAGTTTACTGAGGTTTTAATCAGCTTAAAATACATTCTTTCCAAGAGAAATCGATTTGTACCATACATAAACTTGGTGAATTTTTGGAAGACTTTTGTTGTTCTCTTGCTTTGGTGCTTACAGCTGTTTGAGAAAATGCAGGATAGCAGGAACAAAAAGACAAGCAGCCATGGAGAAATCTAAAAAAGAGAAAGCTGGAGCTTCAGAGGATCAGATTATGCCGTTTGGGCATAAGGTTTTCAAGAACCAAAAGAAACAGAGGAAGCCAAAAGATCCAGCTGAAAAGAAAGCAAAGAGTGTGGCTGCACCAAAGAAAACAAAGGCCTCTACTTCAAAGACTTCTGGTAAAGAACTGACACTAGTTGAGGTTGTTCACAGGGCAGGAAAAGAGGTGGCTGTGGCTGAGGATGAAGAAGAAACAGAGAGTGATCCTGAAACAGCATTGAAGCGGGTTAAGAAAGCAAAGACAAGTTCTGAGGACAAAGAACCAACTTTTGATGACTACTTTGCTATGTTCAGGGGTGTAAAAGTGCTGCAAACCAAGTTCCCTGATATGGAGCTGCTGAGAAAGATGGGGATTCTTGAAGAATTTCAGCTCATTTTCAACAACATGGGATTTGGTGGATTCTTTGAGATGAGAGATGTGGCTCATGATGGTGTTACACATGAGTTCCTTGCATCCCTTCAAGTTTGTGGATATGGCCCAAGAGATGAAAGAATCAATGAGGGAAATGGTCTTGGGCACATAGAGTTCACAATAGATGGTACACAATACCATGTAAGCTTCAAGGAACTAGATGAGATCTTTGCTTTTCCAAGACCTGCACAAGAACAGACAGTGAAGTTCACATACCCTGATCACATGATTAGTGACTTGTGGGATACAATTGCTTTTGGGAGCTTCAGAGGAGGAAGATGCAAGAGTTCATGGATAAGAAACTGATAGATATGACTTTTAAGGGTCTCAGGGCTATCAATCCCCTTGTCAATGTAGTACAAAGAGGTTTATCAATCCAGATGTGGTGTTAGACACTAAGCTATATGATCAAGTTCTTAATTCAAGCAAACAAGAATAGGTTTTGATTAATCTAGAGACAACTATAAACATAAACAGGTTTAAAGACAAATGACAATGACAAATGATGTGAATATGATATGATGGAGGCATGAGATTCTAGACATGATAGTTGGTTAGGGTGCCTTGGTGTTAAACTAGAAATGCTAATGACAATGATGAGACATGATTCAAATGATTAAGAACTCTAATCTAGGTTAATCCTCTCATGAAGGTATTAACCCCTATACTAATCCATTTTCAAACCAAATTCCCATTTGTGAAACATGAATCAATATGCATTAACAAACAGCTCTTAATGATCATTCAAGCATTTAACAAATCATTCCCATGATGAAAAATTACTTAAACCTCTAACACAACTCTTTCAGGAATTTCATCAAACACTTTTGGTGCATGAAATTCCCAGAATCTAGATCTCAAGTGATTATCAAGGATTTAGCATAGAGAACAGCTGTTTAGAGAGATGAATCAATGAATCTAGCCCTAAGCACTCCTAATCTAACACTTTAGCACCCTAACCTACACATCTAGAACCTCATTAAGGTGACTACTCACTAATCATACTAATCTCTCTTAAACTTTTGCAAGTTGAGTAGATTAGCATGATTAATGATGAGAAATGGAGATGGAGATGATAGATTCAAAAGAAAACAGCTTTAAACACCCAGATCTCCTTAAACTCTCTTGATTAAACACTCAAATAAAGATATTTCTCTTCTTAATGGAGTCTTTTCACCAAAAAGGCAAGAGACAAAGGGAATAAAACTTAGTTCTCCCCCAAAAAACCCTAAAAAGTATTTATACCTTCTTAAAAACGAACCGGGTCAGCCCGGAACAAACCGGGTCCTGACCCGGCTTTAATGGATAAAGTGGGAAAAGCTGCGGGTCGGTTCAGTATGTCCCAGGCCGCACACCTAAGTCGCAGTAGATGAAGACTTGTCTTGTGAGGCTTGAATCACCTTGTCGGAGCCGCACGCCTATCTAGGAGTAAATTGCGAGTGTTTCTGCGGCATGGTCTCCTTCCTCTCCAACTCGCAGGGCTGAGCCGGTTTCTGGGGGATGTAGAAACTGTGCGGGTTGGTCTCTATTGCACTTAGGTCGCAGGCTCAAGTCGGAGTGAATTCCGAGTGATCGTGCGGCATAGATCCAGGCGCGGATGACTCGCATGCCTAAGTCGCACGATTGTGGACTTAGCATTTCTCTTGCTCGGGAGCTCCAGACCTCTTCCAGTGATAGTTTACCCGCACATTTCAACTCGCAGCATCAGCATTCAGGTGTTCATCTTCAGGCCTGCGGGTTAACCAAGTCGCAAGACCATCTCGCAGCATCCAGAGCAGCTTAGATCACTTCGCATTCCGGAGAGTGTAACTCCTGTGATACTTGTCCGAATTGAATGATTTCGGTTGCAGAAGACAGAGGACTCATTTATCTCCAACTTTTGTGAAGGAAGTTTCAGTGCTTGGGAGGTGGAAGGCTTCCTGGAGGGCACATCTTTGCAGTGCATGTATACGACCAGAGAGAGGCGTCTAGACATGTGTCCATTCCGGAGGCCGTATCTTCCTGCTCATAGATCCGAATTGAATGCTCTTGGACGTTCTGGAAAGAAAACTCAAATGTCTCTGATTCTCATGAAGGACCCGGAAGCTGAATCGGCCTGGAAGTGCACCGTCCTTCGCATCCTTCAGAACTGATCTGCTCGGTCCGGAATACCTGCGAGACAGGGGTTTCTTCCGACGAGCTTATCTCTCTGCTCACGCGTCCGAATTCTACGATTCCAATTGCTATGAGACCGTGCTTCAATGCTCTCCAACTTCTATGAAGGACCCGCCATCTGAATCGGACCGGAAGGCTCCCCGGACAGGTGATTTCTGAGACTCGTTCGCACCCGGAGATTTTGGCCGATATACTTAATTCGCGGTACGTGAAAATGGCCGGTAAAGCTTCCCGCAGTACATGAAAATGGCCGGTAAAACCTTCCTGGCCAGCGAGAATGGCCGATAACCTCCATAGACTCAAGTTTTCCACTTTTTCAAGCTCTGCTCACCATTCCACCTCCTGGATTCATCTTTTCAGCTCCATAATCACCTGATAGACACTCAAAACATGCAAAGACTCATTGGGACCTAATGCATCTCCTAAGTTCTAAAACAAACCCTAAGGACCTAAAATACATGAAATAAAACATGATTTGGAATGATTTATGCAACCTAAATGATGCAAATTATGAACATATCAACTCCCCCACACTTGTCCTTTGCTTGTCCTCAAGCAAAAAGAGCAAATGAGAGAAAGAGGTTGTATGCAATGGGAGTTCACATTTTCTTTTTGAGAGAAGTGATCACAATGAGAATTCAAGTTCATGCTCAATTATGCAATGCAAAGCCATACTCAGATATATGTCAACTCAGCAAGGAATCTCCACAAGTTCTTCTCTCTCTCAACTCTTTCACATTCATTAAGCTTTTATCAGGTGGATCTCATGATGCAAGGTTTAAACAAGCTGGCTTGGCTAGGGAGAGGCTATGAGATTAAAATGATCTCATCAGTGTTCAAGTGGGTTAAATGCAGCAAAGGGATCTCTCTATGAATGATCAAACTTTGGCAGAATGCTAAAGGTAAAAAGCAACCTATGCATACAAGGGCAAAGACTCATCACTCCCCACCCTCTACTCAAAGCTTCCTCTCTTGCTCAAAGACCTCACTTTTCACACTCATTTTTCTCTCACTAGGGGATTTGTTCTTCACTTTCACTCTCAAGTCTTGGAACTCAAACTTTACACAGCTCTTTTTCTTTTACAACTTCTAGCCTCTTCTTTCTTTCTTATCAAAACATTTGAGCTTTTGGCTTCTTTTCTTTCTTTTTCACTTAGAGGCTAGATTTTTCTTTTCAACAAACCAGAGCTCACTTTCTCAAAACACCAAGACTGACTTCTTTTTCTTTCATTCCCCTAGTTATTTTCACTCTCTCTTTCCACTCATCTCACCTTTTTCCACTCACCAAAAAGTCTTTTCCCCCACACTTATTCCTCGCCAAAACTCTCAGTTCCTTGATGTTGGAACACAGCACTCAATGAGACCTGCCCTTGTCGCTCTAAACCTAACACTTTCTGCTAAGTTTGATCCAAGGTGGCCTTTCAATTCACACACAAACATTGGCTTAAAAGAAGGATGGGTTCAAGGTGTGGGAACTGATCCATGATGTGGATTCAGCTACTTGAGCTAAGGAAAAGAGTGGTAAAAACAGTGGTTCTAGCTCAAGTATGTATATTGGTATCCACAAGCTTTTTCAAACAATGCATCACAAGATATTTTCAGGTCAAGTTCAAGGTTTCCACTTAATTAGAGTTGAGTTCAATTCAAACTTGCTTCTCAGATTCAAATCATTTCAGACTTTGCAAGCATAGAAAAAGATTCACAAGCATATTCAATTCAAGTTCTCAAAGTGATGTACTCTCTAGAAAACCTATCATTACTCCTTGCAAGATGCAACCTATATGCAAATGCAATCTAGACTCAATCTTAAAAATGAGAATGCAACTACATGATCATTTTTTTGTGAAAATTTTTCAGATTTTTCCATTTTTTTTTTGGTTTTTATATGCACTTAGATGACTATGCAACTAGAATGTGACTCAAGACTCAAAGTGTAAAATGAGAAAATAGAAAACATGGTTAGTAAAGGATGAAACTCCTCCCCCACACTTAAATAACACAGTCCCTTGTGTTATAAAAGTATGAGAAAGAAGTGAAACCAAAGCAAACAAGCAAAATGCAAAAGGAAAAAAAAAAGTCTACATGCTATTTACAAGGTTTTGAGTGTTACCTAGTGGCTGTTGAAATCAGACCCCAATGAGTAGGAGGGGTTCGATGTGTGGCCTGACGGTGTTCCCAAGAA
>NW_006256901.1:5282128-5295266 GCF_000478725.1 Eutrema salsugineum | reverse complement strand
GAAAGGCCCTAGATTTGCCTATTAAAACCCTCCCACTTGGCCACTTAGTTTGGGGATGGGGATGATATGGAGTAGCTATCTTGTGTTACTCCATGCTTTCTCAATCAATAACCTCCAGAGTCTTGTTCAAGTGGGATCCTCCATCAGAAATGACAACCCTTGGAACTCCAAACCTTGGAAATATGATGCTCTTAAACAGCTTGACTACAACCTTGGAGTCATTGGTAGGGGAAGCAATGGCCTCAACCCATTTGGACACATAGTCCACAGCAACAAGTATGTATTGATTTCCAAAGGATGAAATAAAAGGTCCCATAAAGTCAATCCCCCAACAATCAAAGATCTCCACTTCTAGAATGGGGTTCTGAGGCATCTCACTTCTTTTAGATATATTTCCATGCCTCTGACAGGCATCACAAGCTGAAACCACCAATTGGGCATCTTTGAACATTGTAGGCCACCAGAACCCACTTTGAAGAACCTTTGCTACAGTTTTGAATGCCCCCATGTGACCTCCAAAAGCAGAACCATGACATTCCTGCAACACAGGTTGCATCTCCTCTTCAGCAAGACATCTTCTGTATAACTGATCCTTGTTCAGAACATAGAGGTAGGGCTCATCCCAATAGTATCTCTGGACATCTCTGAAGAATTTTTTTCTCTTGTAAGCATCCAATTCAGGGGGCTCCACCCCACATGCAAGATAGTTCACTATATCTGCAAACCAAGGCATCCTCCTTTCTTGAATGCTCTCTACTTCCTCAAACTCCAAGTATGAATGGAGCACCATCAGAGACTCTTCAGGCAAAGCATCATCTATGGGGACTTTTTCTTCAATCCTCAGCCTTGAGAGATGGTCTGCAGCACCATTCTCAATCCCCTTTTTATCAAGCACCTCCATATCAAACTCTTGGAGCAATAGAACCCATCTCAACAGCCTTGGTTTGGCATCTTTCTTGGTCATCAAGTACCTGAGGGCTGCATGATCAGTATACACAATGACCTTTGATCCCACCAGGTAGCTTCTGAACTTATCAAAGGCAAAAACTATTGCCAGCATTTCCTTTTCAGTTGTAGCATACTTCTCTTGGGCAGAGTCAGGTGTTCTACTGGCATAGTAGATCACATGCAACTTCTTGTCTTTCTTTTGTCCAAGTACTGCTCCAACAGCAAAGTCAGAAGCATCTGTCATGACCTCAAAAGGTAGGGACCAGTCTGGTGCCTGAACTATTGGTGCACTAACCAATGCCTCCTTGATCAACTTAAAGGCTTCTTCACATTCAACATCAAAGATGAAATCCACCTCCTTGCACAACAGTCTTGTTAAGGGCCTGGCAATCCTTGAGAAGTCCTTTATGAATCTTCTATAAAACCCTGCATGACCCAGGAAGCTCCTTATCCCTTTAACTGAAGTGGGGGTTTGCAGATTCACCATAACCTCCACCTTTGCCTTATCAACCTCAATGCCCTTTTCAGAGATCTTGTGCCCAAGAACTATCCCTTCTTGCACCATGAAATGACACTTCTCCCAGTTCAGCACCAAGCTGTGTTGCTCACATCTCTCCAACACCTGTGTCAAATTAGAGAGACAATCCGAGAAGGAGGAGCCATAGACACTAAAGTCATCCATGAACACCTCAACTTTCTCTTCAATAATGTCAGAGAAAATGTGCATCATACACCTTTGAAAAGTAGCCGGTGCATTACATAAACCGAAAGGCATTCTCCTATAAGCATAAGTGCCATAAGGGCATGTGAATGTTGTTTTCTCTTGATCTCTTGGATCTATGGGAATTTGGAAAAATCCAGAGTACCCATCGAGAAAACAAAAATAAGGATGATTAGCTAACCTTTCAAGCATTTGATCAATGAATGGTAAAGGAAAATGATCTTTTCTAGAAGCAGAATTCAATTTCCTATAGTCAATGCACATGCGGTGGCCAGTTATGGTTCTTTGAGCTATGAGTTCATCCTTATCGTTTTTCACCACTGTGATCCCACCTTTCTTGGGCACAACATGAACCTTTCTTGGGCACAACATGAACAGGAGATACCCATCCCTGCCTCAAGAAGCTTTAGTATCTCCTTCTTAACCACTTCCCTAAGGTTGGGGTTAAGTCTACGTTGGTGCTCAATAGAGGACATAGATTGGTCCTCTAGGTGGATCCTATGGGTGCAGATGTCAGGAGAGATCCCTCTAATATCAGCCAAAGAATACCCTATGGCTCTCCTGAACTTTCTTATTTCATTCAGCAATGCACTCTCTTGGTCCTCTAATAGGCTATCATTGATGATGACAGGATATGTGGAGTTTAGTCCTAAGAAAGCATACCTGAGCCCTGTTGGTAGAGGTTTGAGCTCAACAGAGGGTGCATCAGCCTCATTCCAGTCCTGGTCCAAGCTGCTTTGGCTGGTGACTGATTCTTGGATTGCAAAAACCTCAGTGCCATTCTGTTCCAGCTCCACAAACCTTGTTTCAGGACCCAGCTCTCTTGCATTGTCCAGATACAGCTTATACCCTTCACTTGCTTCAGCCAAGAGCCCATTGTCTCCTTGTTCTTGAGTCAGAGTAGCTTGAAGAGGATCCTCTGTGTTCAGCTCCTCAAGCAACTCATCAGCCAACTGATCCATTGTCTCTACATAGAAACATTGACCTTCAATGGTGGGCTTCTTCATCATCTCATTCACATCAAACTTGAGCTTTTCAGACCCAAGTTGAAGCTCTATTATCCCACCTCTCACATCAATAATAGCTCCTGCAGTGGCTAAGAATGGTCTGCCCAAGATAAGAGGATCTACTGGCTCTTCATCCATCTCCAGCACAACAAAATCTGTTGGAACCTCAAAACCACCTATCTTGACAGGTAGATCTTCCAACATACCAACAGGCAATCTAACTGATCTATCTGCAAGGATAAGAGAAATCTTTGAAGGTTTGAAAACTCTAAAGCCCAGCTTCTGTGCTATGGAGAATGGCATCAAGCTGACTGATGCTCCTAAATCACAAAGACATCCAGAGAATAGAAGAGGTCCAATGGCACAAGGGAGTGTGAAGCTCCCTGGATCAGTTAACTTCCTTGGAATGGACTTCCTCTGAATGATAGCACTGCATTCATGACTTAGTACTACCATGCCTTGAAGCTCTTTTGTCTTGTTCAGAATAGCATCCTTCAAAAACTTCCCCATCTTTGGCATCATTAAGAATGCATCAATGAGAGGCATTGTGAGTGGTGTCTCTTTGAGTGCCTTCTCAAATACAGCTCTTGCCTTGTCCACTAGTTGCTTCTTAAATCTCCCTGGAAATGGGAGCTTGGGTTGGTATGGAGGTGGTGGCACATACTTCTTCTCTGGTTCTGGTTCCTTTGCTACCTCTTTACCCTTTTCTGACCTTGGTTTCTCAGCAACTTGATCATCCTTTAAGGCTGCCTCCCCCTCAGGTTGATCATTGTCCTCAATGATCACATTGTTGTTCTCAATACCAGGTAACTCCTTGCCACTCCTCAGTGTTATGGCCTTGGCATATTCCTTGGGGTTGGGTTCTGGTTTTCCAGGTAGGTGACCTTGGTTCCTTGAGCTTGATGCCTGGTTTTGCTTCAGTTCCTTGATTTCCTGCTGCATAGTCTGTTGACCCTGAAGTAGTTGTTGCAGAATACCAACCATATCTGTACCCATCTGTGGCTGCTGTTGAACCATTGGTGGCTGAAACTGTTGTTGAACCGGCGCCTGCTGTTGGAACTGTGGTGGACCAAACCCTGGTGGTGCCTTTGGCTGCTGTGAAGTGTAACCAGTGCCCTGAAATGGTTGCTGTTGCTGACCAAAACTCTGATTCTGACCAAATTGATTCTTGGGTTGGAATGACCCTTGAAAGTTGTGCTTGGGAACAAAGTTCTTTGGAGCTGGAGAATTGGGATAGACCTGGTCTTGTGGGTTAGCTACATTGGTGTTCCTGTAAGAGAGGTTTGGATTGGCATTACCATACTGATATCTTTGGAACCTCTGATTCCCAATGTAGTTGAGCTCCTCTTGGGTAAGACCTTCTTCACTTATGTTCTCAAAAATTTGAGAAGGTTCCTCATACTCTCCAACAAAATGCATTGGCTTCTGAGTGGTGAATTCAGCTTGTCCAATTCACTCCTCAACTCCTTAACTTCTCTGGTGAGCCTCTGTTCTGAGCTTGAACCTTCATACCTATTTGATCTGTCATAGTCTTCACCATAAGTATCATTGCTCAATGCTAAGTTCTCCACTAGCTCTAAAGCAGCATGTATCTCTTTACCCAGAAAGTTCCCATTTGAAGCAGTATCCAGCTGGTTTCTAATCTTGGGAAGAGCTCCCCTATACAGTGTGCTGAGAAGAGAAGCCTCACTAAACCCATGGTGTGGGCATTGGTTTGTGTAGCTCCTGAATCTCTCATATGCTTCACCAAAACTTTCATTGCTGTGCTGAGTGAAGCTAGAGATTTGGTTTCTCAGTTTTGCAGTTCTTGAGGTGGAGAAGAACTTAGATAAGAAGGCTTGCTTGCATTGCTCCCAGGTTTGAATGGAGCCTCTTGGAAGATTCTTCTCCCATTGATGAGCTTTGTCACCAAGACTGAATGGGAATAGTCTTAGCTTAAAGCTGTCTTCTGAAACTCCATTAATCTTGGTCAGATCACACACCTTATCAAACTGGTCCAAGTGTTCCAAGGGATCTTCCATTGCTAACCCATGGAACTTTGAGTTCTGGACCATATTCAGCAATGATGCTTTCACTTCAAAGTTGTTGTTCTGCACAGGTGGTGCCTGAATACCAGCCCCATACTGATGAGCATTGGCCCTGTCATTCTCGCCAACATATATTTGGGGTTGCTCATATCTTCTTTGTTGTGGTTGGAAAGGGTGGGGTTGGTGGTGCACCTGGTGTCTTTGTTGAACATTGGCCTGATGCCTCTGTTGATGAGCCTGAGCTTGTCCCTGGTGGACATAGGCTTGTTGGTGGTGCACCTGTTCCTGCTGAACATTGCCTTGGTGAAACCCCTGACCAATTCCAATACCAGCTCCCTGACCTTGAGCCTGTTGCTCCTGAACTGGTTGTTCTATATCTACCCCGTGATCTCCTTGGTCGGCCATCTCAGTCTGATCAAGTTGTCTACCACGTCTGTCTCTTCTCCTCCTTGGTACCAGAAGGTTGATGTTATCGTTTAGAGGAAAAGGAGGACCGCAGCTTCTTGATCTGGACCTGGTGTTCATACACCTGAAATCACAAACAGAACTTGAAAGGAATCAGTAAAAACAAGAAAGTAAGCACTTGATCTCAAGAACAGATCAGAGCTTAATGCTAATCAAACCACAATTTGGCAACGGCGCCAATTGATAGATATGGTTTTTAAGGGTCTCAGGGCTATCAATCCCCTTGTCAATGTAGTACAAAGAGGTTTATCAATCCAGATGTGGTGTTAGACACTAAGCTATATGATCAAGTTCTTAATTCAAGCAAACAAGAATAGGTTTTGATTAATCTAGAGACAACTATAAACATAAACAGGTTTAAAGACAAATGACAATGACAAATGATGTGAATATGATATGATGGAGGCATGAGATTCTAGACATGATAGTTGGTTAGGGTGCCTTGGTGTTAAACTAGAAATGCTAATGACAATGATGAGACATGATTCAAATGATTAAGAACTCTAATCTAGGTTAATCCTCTCATGAAGGTATTAACCCCTATACTAATCCATTTTCAAACCAAATTCCCATTTGTGAAACATGAATCAATATGCATTAACAAACAGCTCTTAATGATCATTCAAGCATTTAACAAATCATTCCCATGATGAAAAATTACTTAAACCTCTAACACAACTCTTTCAGGAATTTCATCAAACACTTTTGGTGCATGAAATTCCCAGAATCTAGATCTCAAGTGATTATCAAGGATTTAGCATAGAGAACAGCTGTTTAGAGAGATGAATCAATGAATCTAGCCCTAAGCACTCCTAATCTAACACTTTAGCACCCTAACCTACACATCTAGAACCTCATTAAGGTGACTACTCACTAATCATACTAATCTCTCTTAAACTTTTGCAAGTTGAGTAGATTAGCATGATTAATGATGAGAAATGGAGATGGAGATGATAGATTCAAAAGAAAACAGCTTTAAACACCCAGATCTCCTTAAACTCTCTTGATTAAACACTCAAATAAAGATATTTCTCTTCTTAATGGAGTCTTTTCACCAAAAAGGCAAGAGACAAAGGGAATAAAACTTAGTTCTCCCCCAAAAAACCCTAAAAAGTATTTATACCTTCTTAAAAACGAACCGGGTCAGCCCGGAACAAACCGGGTCCTGACCCGGCTTTAATGGATAAAGTGGGAAAAGCTGCGGGTCGGTTCAGTATGTCCCAGGCCGCACACCTAAGTCGCAGTAGATGAAGACTTGTCTTGTGAGGCTTGAATCACCTTGTCGGAGCCGCACGCCTATCTAGGAGTAAATTGCGAGTGTTTCTGCGGCATGGTCTCCTTCCTCTCCAACTCGCAGGGCTGAGCCGGTTTCTGGGGGATGTAGAAACTGTGCGGGTTGGTCTCTATTGCACTTAGGTCGCAGGCTCAAGTCGGAGTGAATTCCGAGTGATCGTGCGGCATAGATCCAGGCGCGGATGACTCGCATGCCTAAGTCGCACGATTGTGGACTTAGCATTTCTCTTGCTCGGGAGCTCCAGACCTCTTCCAGTGATAGTTTACCCGCACATTTCAACTCGCAGCATCAGCATTCAGGTGTTCATCTTCAGGCCTGCGGGTTAACCAAGTCGCAAGACCATCTCGCAGCATCCAGAGCAGCTTAGATCACTTCGCATTCCGGAGAGTGTAACTCCTGTGATACTTGTCCGAATTGAATGATTTCGGTTGCAGAAGACAGAGGACTCATTTATCTCCAACTTTTGTGAAGGAAGTTTCAGTGCTTGGGAGGTGGAAGGCTTCCTGGAGGGCACATCTTTGCAGTGCATGTATACGACCAGAGAGAGGCGTCTAGACATGTGTCCATTCCGGAGGCCGTATCTTCCTGCTCATAGATCCGAATTGAATGCTCTTGGACGTTCTGGAAAGAAAACTCAAATGTCTCTGATTCTCATGAAGGACCCGGAAGCTGAATCGGCCTGGAAGTGCACCGTCCTTCGCATCCTTCAGAACTGATCTGCTCGGTCCGGAATACCTGCGAGACAGGGGTTTCTTCCGACGAGCTTATCTCTCTGCTCACGCGTCCGAATTCTACGATTCCAATTGCTATGAGACCGTGCTTCAATGCTCTCCAACTTCTATGAAGGACCCGCCATCTGAATCGGACCGGAAGGCTCCCCGGACAGGTGATTTCTGAGACTCGTTCGCACCCGGAGATTTTGGCCGATATACTTAATTCGCGGTACGTGAAAATGGCCGGTAAAGCTTCCCGCAGTACATGAAAATGGCCGGTAAAACCTTCCTGGCCAGCGAGAATGGCCGATAACCTCCATAGACTCAAGTTTTCCACTTTTTCAAGCTCTGCTCACCATTCCACCTCCTGGATTCATCTTTTCAGCTCCATAATCACCTGATAGACACTCAAAACATGCAAAGACTCATTGGGACCTAATGCATCTCCTAAGTTCTAAAACAAACCCTAGGGACCTAAAATACATGAAATAAAACATGATTTGGAATGATTTGTGCAACCTAAATGATGCAAATTATAAACATATCAGAAACCCAGCAATCCGCTATGCTCACAAGGTGCTTTGCCAAATGTTCTTTACCAAGCACAATGATGGAGTGGTGCATCTAGCTGATATGGAGCTACTGGGTATGGGTCTTCATCCTCTCATCAGTCACTTGAAGAGCAAGAGAGAGTTTCACCTCCCACATTACATCCCATCTAGTGGTGCATTCTTGGCACGCCAAATGCTGATATACAAGGACATTTCTTGGAGTGAGGGTAAAAGAAAGAAGCTCACTAAGTTGCACAATGGGTGGCTAGTGACCAAGATTCTGAAAGCAAGAGGTTTTGTCTTTGATGATGTTGAGGTCAGGCCTGAGTTGATTGATGAAGCTACCCTCACCAAGGTTGGGTTTTTAAAAGAAAGCAATGGTGAAAACTTCTTGTACACCTTCAAGCTCTTGCAAAATGAAAAGGTTCATGTTCTGTTGCCACACCCAGCCATCACCACTCTCACAGAAAGGCACAATGTCTCCTTTATTGTCCTAAAAAATCAGCTCTACAACCCAGCCATTCACCCTCCAATTCCCAAATGCAAGAGAACCGCTAGTTCTAAGGGTAAAGACCCAGTTGAAGAGCAGAGCACAACAGCCGGTTGTGAGAATGAGGAGCCAAGAGATTTTGAAAGAAGGATGGGAGCAGGGAGGTATCATTTTGATCCTTACTTTTGGGGTGAGCCTGATTATCACACAAGGAATCTGTATACTAGAGTTAACAGCCTTCAGAAATGGTGCAAATGGCAAGACAAAACGATCCACAAGCTCGTTGACTGTGTTACGCAGCTTAAGAAGAAGGTTAAGAAGCTCACAGCTCCAGCCACCTCACCCAAACAAGATGCAAGAGAAGATGTGGGAGAAAGCTCAGCTGCTCATGACCTTGTGCTACCACCAGGAAAAGAAGATTGGGTGAACCCTGCAACAGTGTTCTTACCAGACTCACCTGAGAGCAGCCCACCTAGATACTCCACTCCATCATGTTCCCCCTCCAACCCATCCCACTGCCTGGGATCAGACCTCAACGATTGAGGTAAACACTCAAAACTTTGTATATATGGATGTAGTTCTTCTTTTTCTTTTTGCATTTTACTTGTTTGTTTTGATTTCACTCCTTTCTCATGCTTTTATAACACAGGGGACTGTGTTATTTAAGTGTGGGGGAGGAGTTTCATCTTTTACTAATCATGTTTTCTCTTTTCTTATTTTACATTTTGAGTCTTGAGTCACATTCTTGCATGCATTCATGAAGTTTCATCTAAGTGCATATAAAAAACCAAAAAAAATGAACATGTAGTTGCATTCTCATTTTTTAGGATTGAGTCTAGTTTGCATCATATAGGTTGCATCTTGCTGGGAGTAATGATAGTTTTTCCTTGAGAGTACATCACTTTGAGAACTTGAACTGAATATGCTTGTGAATCTTTTTCTGTGCTTGCAAAGTCTGAAATTATCTGAATCTGAGAAGCATGTTTGAATTAAACTCAACTGTAATAAGTGAAAACCCTGAACTTGACTTGAAATTATCATTTGGTGCATTGTTTGAATAAGCTTGTGGATACCAATATACATATTTGAGCTAGAATCCTGTTTTTACCATCCTCTTCCTTAGCTCAAATAGCTGAATCTGCATAATAGATCAGTTTTCCTCATCCTGAACCCATCCTTCTTTCAAGCCAATTGTTTGTGTGTGATCGAGAGGCCACCTTGGACCAAACTTAGCAGAAAGTGTTAGGTTTAGGGCGACAAGGGCAAGTCTCATTGAGTACTAAGTTCCATCATCAAGGAGCTGAGAGATTTGGCAAGAACTAAGTGTGGGGGAATACATGTTGGTGAGTGGAAAAAGGGGAGATGAGTGGAAATAAAAGGAGAATGGTGAGAACTAAGGGATAGAAAAAATAAAAGAAATCAGTCTTGGAGTTTTGAGTCAATGAAAGTGAGCTCTAGTGTTTTGAAAAGAAAGAGTCTAGCCTCTAAGTGAAAAGAAAAGAAGCCAAAGAGCTCAAATGTTTTAAAAACAAAGAAAAAAAGAGGTTAGAGGTTACAAAAGAAAGTGAAAAAGAGCTATGGAAAGTTTGAACTCCAAGACTTGTGTATGAAAAAGAAAAGAGAATCCCCTAGTGAGAGAAGAATGAGTGTGAAAAGTAAGCAAGTGAGGAAACTTTGAGTAGAGTGTGGGGTGGGATGAGTCTTTGCCCTTGTATGCATAGGTTGCCTTTTACCTTTAGCATTCTGCCAAAGTTTGGTCATTCATAGAGAGATCCTTTTGCTGCATTGAACCCACTCAGGCATTGATGAGATCATTTTAGTCTCATAACCTCACCCTAGCCAAACTCTGTTTGTTTAAACAATGCATCATTTGATCCACTTGGTAAAAAGCTTAATGAATGTGAAAGAATTGAGAGAGAGAAGAACTTGTGGAGATTCCAAGTTGAGTTGATATATATATATATATATATATCTGAGTATGGCTTTGCATTGCATAACTGAGCATGAACTTGAATTCTCATTGTGATCACTTCTCTCAAAAAGGAAATATGAACTCCCAATGCATTCAACCTCTCTCTCTCATTTGTTCTTTTTGCTTGAGGATAAGCAAAGGACAAGTGTGGCGGAGTTGATATGATCATAATTTGCATCATTTAGGTTGCACATTTCATTAAAAATCATGTTTTATTTCATGCATTTTAGGTCCTTAGGGTTTGTTTTAGAACTTAGGAGATGCATTAGGTCCCAATGAGTCTTTGCATGTTTTGAGTGTTTATCAGGTGTATTTGGAGCTATTTGGGACTGAAAAGCTGAATCCAGGAAGTGGAATGGTGATCAAAGCTTGAAAAGTGGTAAAATTGGGTTTTTGGAGGTTATCCGCCATTCTCGCGTACCAGGAAGGTTTTTACCCGCCATTTTCATGTACCGCGGGTAGACCTTATCGGCCAAAACGCGTACCGCGAGTGGATTGTATCGGCCAAAATCTCTGGGTGCAGACACGTTTCCAAAATCGCTTGTCCGGGGAACCTTCCGGTCCGATTAAGTTGGCGGGTGATTCATCAAAGTTGGAGAGGATTAGATGACGGTTCCATAGCAAGTGGAATCGTGGAATTCGGACGCGTGAGCAGAGAGTTAAGCTCGTCGCAAGAAACCCCTGTCTCGATGTTGTTTTGGACTAAGCCGATGAGCTCTGAAGAATGCGACGGACGGTGCACTTCCAGGCCGATTCAGTTTCCGGGGCCTTCATGAGAATCAGAGACATTTGAGTCCTCTTTACAGAACATCCGAGATCATTCAATTCAGAGCTATGAGAAGGAAGATACGGTCTCCGGAATGGACACATGTATAGACGTCTCTCTCTGATCGTGTAGATGCACTGCAAAGATGAGCCCTCCAGGAAGCCTTCCACTTCCCAAGAACCGAATTTTCCTTCACCAAAGTTGGAAATATATGAGTCCTCTGTCCTCTGCAACCGGAATCACTCAATTCGGACAAGTATCTCAGAAGTTACACTGTCCAGAGTGCGAAGTGGTCTAGACAGCCCTGAATGATGCGAGCTAAGTGAAACATGTCGCGATGGAATGCCACCGTCAACACTTGGCCGTGGCAACTTTTGCAAATCTTCGGCGATTGACACGATCTTCATGCCACGGTCTACACTTTACCGTGGCAAACAAACAATTGGCTGGGAGGAACTTTACAAGCATTCGGGTTTTGACATGGTTTGAATGCCACGGTCTGGGACTTGACCGTGGCAAACAAACACTTGGCTGGGAAGGACTTTACGAGCATTCGGGTTTTGACACGGTCTGAATGCCACGGTTTGGGACTTGACCGGGGCAACTTTTACACACCTTCGGCGTTTGACATGACCACTTGCCACAGGTTTTGGACGAGGCTGGTTAGACCGTGGCATCAAAATGCAGCCAAGAACCGCGAACAAAGCTTTGACACGGTCAGGTTGCCACGGCCACACCAAGAACACACTTGACCGTGGCAAACCCATCTTCACCCACCAAGACCGGGTCAGTACCCGGTTTGTTCCGGGTTGACCCGGTTCGCCCAAGGCAACTATATAAGGATTTTAGACCTAATTTAGAGGGGACCTTTTATCCATTTTTAGTCTCTTTTCCCTTTTTGTGAAAGACCACTTGTTACACTTTGCTTTTGAGTTTAAAATCGATTTTAAGAGTCTTTTTCATCTTGTTCTATCATTCCTTATCATCAAATCACACTTTTAATCATGATTAACAACACATCTTGCAAAGGATCTAGTGTGTTGATCATGATTAGTGAGTAATCCCATATTAAGGTCTTAGATATGTAGATTAGGGTGCTTAAGTGGTAGATTAGTGAGCTTAGGGGTTAGATCATGCATATTCCATTCTCTACAACTTGTTCTCTATGCTAGATCCATACAAATCATATGTGGTCTAGATTCTGGGCATTTCATGCACCAAAAGTGTTTGATGAAATGCCTGAACCAAGGTTGTTAGAGGTTTAAGTGTTATTCATCATGGGAATGATTGTCTATATGCTTAAATGACAAATTAAACTGATTCTTAAAGCTTGTTAACTCATGTTTCACTGATGATGATTGGGTTAGAAACTGTTTTAGCATAGGAGTTAATACCTTCATGAGAGGATTAACTTAATTAAAGATGTTTATGTTGAATGGTTTGCTTGATCATATGATTCATTAGCTCATTAGTTTATCACTGAAGGCACCCTAATCCACTATCATGTCTAAGACCTTTCTCATCATCATTCATACGTTGTCATCATTTGTCATTGTTTAGTTCTTGTTTAATCATTTCATTAGTCTTTAATCCTGTTTAAGTTTGTAGTTGTCTTTAGCTAATCAAAATTTTGTTTGCTTGAATTAAGAACCTGATCACATAGTTTAGTGTCTAACACCACATCTGGATTGATAAACCCCTTGTACTACAAGACAGGGGATTGATAACCTCTATAAAGAGCCTTGAAAACTCTTAGTTATCAATTTCATTCCCCAAAATTGAAACTCTCATAACTTGCTCATTTCAAGTTGGTTTTTGGCGATTCTTGTTGCACTGAGCTCGGTTTTCATTCCACTTTCGCGTTCTATGTACTATGCCGCGATGGCTCAACGCGTGACAAAGGTATTTTCCGTTCTGACCCTTTCTCCTATCTTTTTCCTTGGAAATTTATTAAAGTCTCAGCATTCTGAGGCCGGTTCCTGTTTGTTGTTATTTTTCTTAATTAGTTCTGTGCAGCCATAAACGTGATGTTGGCCAGCTATGAAGCTGATTTGTTCAGGGGCGAATGTTGCTTTGAAAAGGCGAGGCAAGATGTCATGGTGTACAAAGCCGACCTTTAGAAAGTTGTGAGCGACAATGCCAAAGTGCTCTCTCAGATGACGCGCTGGGAAGAGCACAAGAGGG
>NW_006256901.1:5240044-5281603 GCF_000478725.1 Eutrema salsugineum | reverse complement strand
ATCCGAAATCTAATGAATAAGGTGTAAGTATATGTATATGTACCCACTCCCCCGCCTAATTAGGTGTAAGTATAAGGTGTAAGTATAGAATCTTATTCATTAGATTCCGGATCTTTTACCTAGATGTTTCTAGCTTTTATTTTTGCTTCGGCATGCTTTTTACTTATCTACCATGTTACGTCAAATTTATAACACTCCAAGCAAAACCTTCGCTTCGACAAAAAGATACTTGTACCTCACTCTTCGACATCTAAACACTTACAGACCATACACCTCGTCTTGTTGCTGGCCACAATGGGACAACACATACAAAATCTTAAAATGGACTTTTATCACCTTCTTCGAGGACGAGGGTGCAAGAATCATCCTCTACGGATAAAATAAAAGCGTGCTATATAAATCTTTGACTAAACGCATCAATCGCATTAATTCACTATCGTATACGAGAACATTAGTCAAGACAACATTGCGGTCTCTAAAGGCCGAAGTAAATTCTAAAAACCCGGCTAAACATATTTACCAGCTCGGAATGTCGGTCCTTAATCAGGAACAATTCAACATCATCATTCTAATGACAATCTCGTTTCTCTTCAGCAAAGATTTACGATTAAACACCTCGTTATGCTAAAAACGTCGGCCTAAAACTTAAACGCCTCATCACAAACAATAAATTCTACATAAAAACCAATTCTCTAAAAAGAAGAGACATTTTAACAAAACTCGCCATGCATTAAAAAAATCGGTCATAAGACCATTACGAATCAGAAAAGGGTCTATCTTAGCCTTGCCTCGTCATTCAAGAATGCTAATCTAAAAACCATTAAAGATCACAGAATCAATGTTCTAAAGAACAGTTAGATAAAGCCGTCCAGGCACAAGGTTCAAAAACAAAGACAAAGGATAAAGCCGTCGAGGCAAAAATAAGTTCAAAAGCAAAAGAAAAAGGGGGAAAAGGGGAAGGCAACATGAAGCTACTTCTGCTGGTGCGATTCGGAGATGACCTCGGATGCAAGATCACCGACTCTCGGGGTATCGATGTTAGAACACGCAGGATCAGAAACTCTAATTCCGGCAGCATTAACCTCTACCGGCTCGTTCCCAAGACGGGAATCAACACAATCCGGAGAAATCGGGCTAACAACTAGCTAGCCTCTCAGATCGGCCGCGATGCGCTCAAACTCTACATCTGCCACAGTCAGCTCGGCTTCCCAAGCCTTCTGCATTTCCTCTTCGGCGTCGAGAGTTGCGTCTGGTTTCCGGAGATCGCTGATCAGCATGAGATTACTCCTCATTTGGCTAAGGTCATTCTCGTTGTTCTTGGCCTTCTCCAGCTTGGAAATCTTTGCCTCTACTTTAGTGAGACGCTCCTAAAACTTGGCAGCCTCCTCATGCCTCGCCTCCTTTTTTTAGCCCCCTTTACCCGCGACTCGAGAAGGGCATCTTTGGCTGCATCTGGTTTTTCAGGGAAGCAATATCAGAATTATTTCTTGCCCAATTTTCTTCGAACCGAGCGGTCATCTTTTCGAGATCTGCCTTTGAACCCCTCTTCTCCTCTTCTAGCCCGTCAATCTGAGACAGCACTTTGGCATTGTCGGACCAGCTTTCTCAAGGTCGGCTTTGTACACTGATGGTGACTTGATGTGGTGGTGTCGAGGGTTGTCAAGTTTTACGCAAATTGAAATCAATAGCCGCAAGTGCACAGCTGATCAATTGTAGTACTTAGGGATCGAATCCATAGGGAAGGAGGATCTTTTCCTGCAAAAAGCCTTTGAAATAAGTTAAAGTAAGGAAGTCTAGAACAAAAACGGTTTAGTGGGGGTTTGGTAGTGTGTTTAAAATGTAAAAACGAAATATTAAAAGAGAATACGAAAATTAAATGACGTAATAACTAAACTTAACGAAAATGACTACAAATGATAAAAATGGATATTCTAATTGCTTAAATGAAAATGAACTAAAAAGGAAAGACAATATTGAACTAGAGCTTAAAGAAAATCGGTGTAAATCAATAAGGAAGAAAGCGTTGGGGTTCAGGGAAGTTTTCTCAGGGGTACGAACGATTCAAAACATTGCTAGAGAGTAAAATTGATAAGATCTTAGCTTAAACTTTTCGAACTGGAGTCACAGACGTATGAATACGCCACTGTCGTGATCATAGACAACTATCTCTCTCAACCCTGACCAGTAGGTTTCCACTCTGGCCCTGGAAGAGAAGAGATGCATTATGTTTAAGACTCGTCCTAATTCACAAATCGCCCATAGGTAGGTTTCCACTCCTATGTTTGTTTTGCTCTCCCAAACTAGATCTGATACCTGATGAACACTTTCGTGTCACCAAGCATCTGGATCAGACTGTAGTTCATGACGCTACCTTCATGCAGTAAAAACGAATTCAGAAGAAAAAGTTCTAAGATTCGGCTCAAAAGCTCATGGAATCCTCATCGAACATATAAATCCCCATCAAAAATCCCTTAATCCCAACAATAAAACTACTCAGACATAATGAACGAAATCAAAGACATAATATTAAGAAGTAGAGTAGAAACGGAAATTGAAAAAGAAAGAACAAGGGTTCAAGAGAACAAATCTCTCTCTCCCTAAAAGCTCAAGCAAAAACAATAAGAATATGAAGTAAATATTTCGGTGGTGATTCGTTCTCTATCGTTTAGGGTTCCTAAGACATGTATTTATAGTGCTCAAGACCTCTCTGGACGTCACTTAGGGTTTCTCCAAATGTGGGCTTCAGAAATGGGCTTTTTGGGCTCGGAGGTTGATGGCCGCGGTCGGGAGTGCTCTGACCGCGGGGAATGGGTGGTTTGCTGCGGTCGGGATGCTCCTGACCGCGGGAAAATGCTTGTTGGCCGCGGGTGGAAGTGCTTGCCGGCTGGTTTACGGGACATCTTGCTCTTTGAGTATCTTTTGATTGAACCGTTGGATTGCCAAGCTGTAAAGTGTGCTGGAAAGCTGATACTTCCATCTTTAAGGTCTCTAAATTTGAGCTGGATCAAACGGTGAGAAGACCTTCAATCAGGGGTGAACTTCTGACGGTTTGACTCTGAGCTGAAATCTGGTTTTCTATCCATTTTGTTAAGCTTTTCCCTAAGTTACCTGAAAAGAGTCTAGGAACATAGAAAAAGTATTTCAAAACGATCCATAAAAGTGGTCAAAATACGGTGTTATCAACTCCCCCAGACTTAAACCTTTGTTTGTCCTCAAACAAAGCAAAAGCCTAAACTGGTTAAGCGAAAACAAAAATAGGAAATGCACAAATCTCATAGACATGAACTCCTAAACTAGGACCAAAGATAGTGCATCAATCCACAACTTAGTCTAGAAAATTCTCACCAATGCACAAGAGATACTAGTCCACTTTTTCCGTCATGCAAAACTTAAACAATTTAAATCTTGATTTCAGTCAACTAGCTCTCTACATTCATTAAGTTCAATAGTGAGTTCTCATTAAAGACATCATCCAGGGTAGACGGCGTTTGGCATTAAAGGGCTATTTAAGTGGTGGAGTTAAAGTGTTTCGGGTTACCTGAAGATCTGGAGGATGCAAGATAATATGCAAAACCGCAAGAGAGATAAGGACCTGTTGATGACCACAGTTTTTCAGTCACTTCTTCTTGCCAAATGTTGTTGCATAATCCTTCCTCATTTGTTGTAAACAGCTGTTCCCCTAGACTTAGATTCTTTCCGGAAATCAGAAAACAATCTCCAAAACTCCATAAAATCAAACTCTAGTTGCCTTGGGACTTAAAATTCGACCTCTCTAGACTCTCTAAGGCTTTTATTTCCTTTCTTTTCTTATTTTCGGATTTTTTTTTTGTTTTTTTTTTGTTTTAAAGAGAGAGAGACTAGAGGACGAGATTGTACCAAAATTTGAGTTTTTTCTAAGGCAAACTGAGTTTCCTCTTGTGTTGAATCCTTCCGGGAACTTTTTCGGCAAATCGCAGGTCTCTGTCCTTGGTGACTGAAAACTGCGTCGTTCCTCTTTCTCTCCAACGTTTTTGCACTTATCTGCATATAAGACAATAGAAAACAAGAGTGCATGTGGTTTGAAAGAGGATTGGTTAAGGTGGGGAACTAGCTAAAGATGAACTAGCCATTCAGGATAACCAGAGTGTGGTAAAAAGATAAAGGAGTCCTGAATGTATGATTCGTTTCCCTAGTCTAATGCTTCAATGAGAAAATTAAGTCCAAATTAAGTCGAAATAAAACAGAGCTAGTGTATCCCTTCATCTAAATCGAAATCATTCAAATTCCTCTGGGGTACTTCGTTTCAAATGTGCTTAGCTACCGCCTAGTCTAGTCCTAAATCATGAATGAGCATGTCACTAGGAACAGTCTAAAGCACACAGTCAACTATCATTGATTCATGTTCACCATTTTCTTTAAAACGTATTTTGTTTTGAAAACCAATTTTTGAAAAACTTTAAGGAAAATGAAAAAAATGTAGATAATGCAAGACTCATGAAAGAAAGGTGGTTAGAAAGGGATGAAATCCTCCCCCAGACTTAAATCACACTGTCCTCAGTGTGAAACAAGTCGAGATTGGATGAGAAAAATGCATAGATAATCGAATTGGTAAGGACAAAGAGAACTTACCTGGATCCGGGATGCTGGTGGAGATGAACCGGATTCGTTCGAAGAGGTTTGGGAAGGTGATTAGTTGGTGATGAAGGTGATGGAAGGTGATGAATGATGTGGAGGGTGATTAGTGAGGTGAAGTGAGGTGAAAGGGGTGGTTTGAATGTCAACGACCAAGTGCCGCGGTCAGGGGTCGCGCGACCGCGGCGAACCATTGCTTGGCCGCAGACAGAACTACTCGACCGCGGTCGATGAGTCGTTTCCCGCGGTCAGAACGTCTGCGACCACGGGGGCTTATATCGCGGCCTCTTCCTGCTTCTCCTTGGTTCCTGCTGGGCCGAGCAGTCAGGTACCATCCTTCTTTTTGGTTTTTTTTCTGGTTTTTTTTTATTTTTAGGCTTTTTTGTTTTATAAGAAACACCTGAAACTAAGAAAAAGAAAAAGATCAAAAGAAAAAGAAAGAAAAATCCTAAAGAAAACAATACCTAAATGGGTTGCCTCCCATTAAGCGCTTCTGTTTTAAGTCGTTTAGCTCAACTATTGGTGTTGGACGTGACTTATTCCAATGAAGAAGACCTTGTCCTGAGACAAGTCTTTTTCGACATCTCCTTGCTTTGCTTAGCAGGTTCTTCGTCACTCCAAAGTTCTTCTTCAAACTCTTCTGTTGCAGAATGTTTTCCTGCTTTGCTGTTGTATGGAACAGCTTCTGTGAAGACATCTTTGTCGATATTAGCAAATGAAATCCTCCGGTTTGGCCAGTCCATTATAGCTCCGGAAGTTGCTAGAAAAGACCATCCGAGAATCACTGGATATGTTGCATCTCTCGTCTCGAAAATGTAGAAGTCGACAGGCACTATGCAATCTCCTATTCTCAAAGGAATTTCATGAGCTATTCCTTGAGGTATTGCATTTGAATCATCAGCTAGGCTAATCTTTGCTCTAGTCCTGCACAGGTGTCTAATACCAAATCTCAAAGCAATTGCCTTACACATCATGTTAAGACAAGCTCCAGAATCACATAGCACGTTTTTAAACATTTCTCCTCTAATAGAACAAGAGATAAGAAACTGACCTATACCTTCTATTTTATGAAGTGTTCGAACAGGTTTACCTCTTCTGGGATGATTGAACAAGTCTTCTATCTCACGGATTGATTCTTTGCTCTCACAGAAGTAGTGGCCTATCATGAAGTCCTTGCAAGCTTTGGCAAACGTGATTCCTTCAGGCAAATTTCGAACCACATCATTGAATTCGTCAAGCTTTTCTTTGCTGATTTTGTTGGTGTAGTGGCTGCAGTCTTCCGGATTTTTGAGGTGAATCGCATAGACAGCTGCTTCAGGTGATGTCCTGGGAAAAGTCAGACGTCTGGCCCTCCCAAAATAGGTTCTGATATCCTCCTTTGTCTCCTTGCTGTACCTAAAGAAACCTTGCAAACAACCAAGATGCCATATATCATCGAAACCTGTGTAAAGAGGGATTGATTTCACAAACTTGTTGAATTCAAGGAGCCTTTCTCTGGAGATTGGTGCTCCTAATTCCGCCATTTTGTCTGGATTCCCTCCTTCTATGAACAGACGATAGTCTTCATCTTCGAGGTAGTGCCCTTCATATTCATCCTCATATGCTAAGACTATACTGCAAGGGAGTACCTCATTTTCTTCTTGAGATGTTTTGGAGCTGATAGCATACACCGTTTGCTCCTGAAGAGGGGTTTTGACCATCCCGGCAGATGTATCAAATGAGCATTGACCTGTAGGAGTGGAAAAGGGCTGAAAGGCATCTGAAGGAGTGCTGGCCGTGGGTAGAAGCTTCACGACCGCGGGTGAAGAGGGCTTTGTCGCGGTCAGGATGCTCACGACCGCGGCTGGAAGCTTGTTGGCCGCGGTCATGTGAGTTCCGACCGCGGGAATGAGGCTCCAAGTTGTTTCCTCAGTTTCGTCTCCTCCTTTGCCATCTGAACTGATTTCTGCACCTTCTAACTCCGTCTCCTCCTCTTTTAGGCTAAGATCTTCGATGAGAAGCGTCGAACCATTCGTTTCACGTCCTTGCATAAGCTTTTCGACCTTCTTTTCGATTTCATCGAGGGTATAGACTACTTTGTCCACAGATGAGTCTATTACCTGAAAAGAGTGAACAACGGATCTGGGGAAGAATCCTGTTTCCTGTTTGTTGTTATTTTTCTTAATTAATTCTATGCAGCCATAAACGTGCTGATGGCCGGCTATGAAGCCGATTTATTCAGGGGCGTGCTGTTGCTTTGAAAAGGCGAGGCAAGATGCCATGGTGTATGATAACACCGTATTTTGACCACTTTTATGGATCGTTTTGAAATACTTTTTCTATGTTTTTAATTGCTTTTAAGTACTTTTATTACGTTTTTCTAGTATTTGTAGTTCCAAGACTCTTTTCAGGTAACTTTGGGAAAAGCTTAACAAAATGGATAGAAAACCAGATTTCAGCTCAGAGTCAAACCGCCATAAGGTCACCTCCAATTGAAGGCCTTCTCACCTTCTGATCCAGCTCAAATTTTGAGATCCTAAAGCTGGAAGTATCAGCTTTCCAGCACACTTTACAGCTTGGCAATCCAACGGTTCAATCAAAAGATACGCGAAGAGCAAGATGTCCCGTAAACCAGCCGTCAAGCGTTTCCACCCCGGCCAACAGACCAATCCCTGCGGTCACAAGCTCCCCAACCACGGCCAACAACCCATTCCCCGCGGTCACACTCATCCCGACTGCGGCCAGCTAATTCCGACTCCGAAGGCCCATTTCTGAAGCCCATATCATTTTCACAGCCTTGATCCGGAACCCTAGACCCTAGAGATGTCTTGAGCACTATAAATACATGTTTTAGGAATCCTAATTCGTATGACCTCATATGCTCTTATTGTTTTAGAATACTTTTAAGTTTTAGGTTTTAGGGAGAGAGAGATTTGTCTCTTGAATCCTTGTTCTTTCTTTTTCAATTTCGGTTTCTATTCTACTTTTTAATACTATGTTTTTGATTTCGTTCATCATGTCTGAGTAGTTTTATTGTTGGGATTAAGGGATTTTTGATGGGGATTTATATGTTCGGTGAGGATTCCATGAGCTTTTGAGCCGAATCTTAGAATTTTTTTTTCTGAATTCGTTTTTACTGCATGCGAGTAGCGTCATGAACTACAATCTGATCCAGATGCTTGGTGACACGAAAGTGTTCATCCGG
This sequence comes from Eutrema salsugineum, assembly GCF_000478725.1. NCBI lineage: Eukaryota > Viridiplantae > Streptophyta > Magnoliopsida > Brassicales > Brassicaceae > Eutrema > Eutrema salsugineum. Next base: position 5,273,808 of record NW_006256901.1, on the reverse strand, counting down.
TGTCAGATCTAGTTTGGGAGAGCAAAACAAACATAGGAGTGGAAACCTACCTATGGGCAATTTGTGAATGCTGACGAGTCTTAAACATAATGCATCTGTTTTTTTCCAGGGCCAGAGTGGAAACCTACTGGTCAGGGTTGAGAGAGATAGTTGTCTATGATCACGACAGTGGCGTATTCATACATCCGTGACTCCAGTTCGAAAAGTTTAAGCTAAGATCTTATCAAATTTACTCTCTATCAATGTTTTGAATCGTTTGTACCCCTGAGAAAACTTCCCTGAACCCCAACGCTTTCTTTCTTATAGATTTACACTGTTTTATTTCAAGCTTTAGTTCACTATTTTCATTCCCTTTCAATCGATTTTATTAAAGCAATTAGGTTAGCCGTTTTCTCGTTTTTTTACTCGTTTTCATTAAGTTTAGTTATTAGGTCATTTTAATTCCCGTAGTTTCTTTTTAAATTTCGTTTTTACACTTTAAACACACCACCAAAACCCTCACAAAAATCGTTTGGTTCTAGACTTCCTTACTTCATATTTCTTTCGAAGGCTTTTGCAGGAAAGATCCTCCTTCCCTGTGGATTCGATCCCTTAGTACTACAATCGATCAGCTGTGCACTTGCGGCTATTGATTTCATTTAGGGTAAAACTTGACAACCCTCGACACACCACGACACACCGCAATCAACAACCAGCTTTATATAACACTTTACATCACAAAGATCCAACGGTGCAATCAAAAGATACATGGAGAACAAGTTGACCTAGTTCACCAGTCTTGGAAGACTCTCACCCGCGGCAAAAGCATATTTTACATGCCCTGAAAGACTCTCACCCCGGTGGACCTTTGGACGAGCCACAAGGCCGAACATCAAAGTCCACTTCGCCATTTCTCTTCAGAGAAGCCCTAAATGAGACCTAGAAGACCTTGAGACCTATAAATACATTGTTAGCAGTCCTAAACGGGTGTGTGCTCCTGTAATGAGATTTTGAGCCACCAAACTTTGTTTTTCTAGGGTTAGGTGATGGTGATGGAGATGGGGATTCTTCCCCAGATCCATTGTTCTTTCTCCTTTTTATCTTATTAACTTTTCTGTTTCATTATTTTGCATTCTTCTATGTCTTTTATCATTCATTGCATCATGTAGATTTGTCCTAGAGAGTTAAGTTGTTTGAAGATATCGACAAGCATATATATCGATTAGGATTTCTATTGTTCATAAAGCATGAGAGTAGACTCATGAACTATTCTCTGAGCCTAGGATCGATCAGAGCCACGAGAGTGCTGTATCAGATCATCCGTGGCTAGCTTTAGAAGAACATAGTCGCTATAGGAGTTGAGAGCTACCTATAGAGAAGATGTGAGCAGACGAATTCAATGTCCAATGCATGTTCTTAAGTTTAGCATGAGAGCGAGAGTTAATTGCTATATCTAAGAGATTAGTTGATTAAGGTGACGACAGTTGGTTAATCATACATATGTCTACTCTAGTTTAATGCATATTCCTTGAAACAGATAAAGATAAATCGTCCGGAAGCTAATTGGAAATGCCATCATACATCGATTAGAGTAAACCGGAGAAGATTCAATCGACACCTATGAGTTTAAGAGTCTTTAGTTTGAGTCTATATGCTTTAGATGTTCTTTAAACAATTCATCCTGCATTGCATTTCTTGTGAATATTAGATTAGGTTTAGTTTAGGATCTTAACCAAAAACCCCAAAAGTTTTATTGGTTTATGAGTTTGCTTACTTCCCAGTTTGTTGTTTCTCGCAGATTAGACATCCTCACTGTGGATCGACACCCTACGTCCTACAATGTACATCTGTGCACTTGCAGACACTAGGGTTTTATAAATTTAAAACTTTTGGAGGACCAACGGGCTTGTTAAAAACCAACCCTAGGCCCGCAAGCCCATCAAGTTTTTGGCGCCATTGCCGGGGAGGATTTTAGTCTCTGGAGGTCTAAACCTGGGAGGTTGAAACCACATAAGACTATATATATGTCGAGTTTCTGCCAAAGCAACATAGGAAGTAAACCGAATTCATAAACACCCTAACTTTTTCTTTTTCTGCTTATTCTCTCTTCTGTTTGCCCTATTTTCAGAAAGCTTTGAAGCATGGATCATTCAAGAAGAAACCATAACCCCGAGCGAAGGTCCTGCAACCTGTGTGCAGCTCCCTGCGAATGTGAACCACCCTCCAGGCGTGATTTTGATCATCATCTTCGGAACCCTAATCCGAACCACCACCATGGAGACTCGCGACCTCCACTCCACCGAGAGGAGCCCTATTCGCCACACCTGGTGAACCGTCGACCATCTCATCCTCTTCCTCGTCAGATTCTGCACCAGAACTATGAGAACAATCGACTTAACATTCTGATTAATCGATTGGAGGCCAAGCTGAATCAGTTCATTGCCTCCCAAGGCCTCATCGATGCTGCCCTGCGAACAAAGATATATGACATGACCATCGGCCTCAACAAAAGGTTTGATGAACTCTCTGAGCATGTGAAGACACTGGAGGATCAGAGAACCAAAGCTAATGATGTGTTAGATCAGAGAATAGAGCCTGTCAGGGAAGAACAAGACAAAAACAAGTTCAGCATTCGGAAAAACGAAAGGGAGCTGCAAACCCTAACCTTCAAGATCGATGACTTGGATAAGGAGCTGAATGAGAGCAAAAACCAGACCGACGACTACACATTGGAGCTTTGGCAAGGCGTAGCAAAGGTTGAAAACAAGACAGAAGAGCTTGATGCTACTTTAGACAAAGTTGTCTATGCTTTAGATGAAGTAGAGGATAAGGTTGAAAAACTTTCTAAAGATCATAAAGAGTAGCAAAGACCAGACCTACGACTACACATTGAAGCTGTGGCAAGGCGTAGCAAAGGTCGAAAACAAGACAGAAGAGCTTGATGCTACTTTAGACAAAGTTGTCTATGCTTTAGATGAAGTAGAGGAGAAGGTTGAAAAACTTTCTAAAGATCATAAGGAGTATGATCTGAACTCTGGGATCAATGATCTGGATACCCAAGACACGCCTGACAACCACTGGGAGCAAGAGAGCAACAATGGAGAAGAAGAGATTGAAGAAGCAAGCATGGAGAGCCGGAGGAAGCTGACCACGGCTGCGAGCACCTCACCCGCGGCCAGAGCCACTTCCACCGCGGCTCCGAGCTCCTCACCCACGGTGGAGCACGATGTCTCAGATTGGGAGAGCTTTCAACCTCTTTCTGAAGCCTGTTCATCCAAAAACCGACCTCATGTGACCAGACCTAGGTCGTTTGATCAAGCTGTCTTCTCAATCACTGCACAAGCATCAAAGGAAAAGGAGGAATCCAACACTTATGCATCTTGCAACATGGTTTACACTTGTGACAATGAGTTTCAAGAGCAATTCTCAGAAGATGAAGAGTATGGTTTGTTTGTAAAAGATCCAAACCCTGGTGACGATTCATCTGATGACAACACAGAACCAATAACCAAGAGCATATCTAGAGAGAGACTGATCGAATTCAACAAGTTTGTGAACTCCATTCCTCTCTATCTCGGGTTCCACGACGTCTTGAAGCAAGGCTGCCTTCAAGTCTTCTTCAGATACAGCAAGGAGACTAAGGAGAACATCTCTACATATTTCAGAAGAGCCAGGTATCTATCTTTTCCTAGATCATCAACTGATGCAGCTGTTTACAGGATCCATCTCAAAGATCCCCTAGAAGCCAGTGATTACACAAAAAATATCAGCAAAGAAGCAGAGTTCAACCAAGTAGTTCAGACCCTGCCAGAAGGAATTTCGTTTGCCAAAGCATGTAGAGACTACATGATAGGCCACTTCTTTTGTGACAGCAAAGAGTCAATCCAAGAGATGAAAGACTTGTTCAACACGCCCAAGAAGGTAGACCACTTCGAACTCTGCACAATGTTCAAGACAAAGGTCAATTTCTTATCTCTTGTGACATTAGAGGTGAAAGATTCCTCAATATTCTTTGTGATTCTGGAGCTTGTATTAACATGATGCCGAACAGCCATATCAGTGGCCTTGAAACACTCGTCCTTCAACGTCTTCTTCTCCACCTCGGGAGCTTGGATCCGAGCCTTAACCTGGGCCATGGCAGAGGAAAATTTTCGCTCGGCCTCATCCAATTTTTTCTGAAGCATGACAGCGTCCTTCCTCGCCTCGTCAATTCGTCGTTGATCTTTGCAAGCATCCGCCTCGTATCCCGCGATCGTCTCGTTTATAGAAGCCAAAAACTGCAAAAAAAAAATGCAAGTGTGAAACGCGAGCCAATAATTAAAACAAAACAAGCTAAAGTTTCAAAAAATTACCTTGGTGCCTCGCCTAAAACGTACTCGCGTAAGACTTCGCTTTCATAAGCGAATCTGCGGGCGGTAGCCGAACCCCTTTGTTGTTGATCTTCGATAGGAGTGTTGCCGAAGCGTAAGCATCATCGACGATGGAAGGAGCGACTTTGCCGTCTATCAGTATGGTACGCCTTTTCTTTGGCGCGGCAACTTCTTTCTCTTTGTCACCTTCCGAGGCAGAACGCTTCCGATTCGAGCCACCTTTGTGCTTCGTCAGAACGGAAGTAGAGGGCCTCAATCGGCTCGCCAAACCCAAGCACTCGTAGGCTGTGAAATGGTTCGGCGGGGGTTCATCGGCACGATCGAAGGGTTCGGGTGCAATGAATTCGGCCGCCTCGGAAATCCTGCAACGCTGCCTTAGCTTCTATAGTGATTCCTCAATCGAAAGAGATGAACCAGGCGGATCCGGTTTCTTCTTTTTACCCTTTTGTGAGCTTTGAGGCTTCGAGGGGCCTACCCCGAACTTTGCCATCACGGTTTCAAGTTCCCGTCCAGCCGCGATAGGATCGAAATCGAAATCCTCGAGGTCGGGTTTTACGCTATCAAACAAGGTCATTGATTCGGCATCTCGAGAAGCCGAACCTAAAAGCGGGCTCGGCCCAAGATTCGACGAATCTCGGCGTGAAACGGAACTGGTAGAATCGGCAGGAGATCTCGGCTTGCTCTGTTCCGATATCTCGGATGACGGATGATTAACGGGAGAGAAAACAGGAAATCGTCGGAGGAGGATCAGGAAATTTAACGATGGATCGGGAGATCGACAAACTGATTGGAAACATTAAAAACTCGCCGCACCCCGAGTAAAACCCTAGATGGGGCGGCGGCCAAAAAAAAAGAGAGAGAAAGAGAGCTAAAAAAAATCAACCGAGAAAGAGAAAAGAGAGAGAGAAGAGAGAGTACCTTATGAGGTTTTGGAGAAGTGAAGAGATGGTGATAATGAAGGGGGGGGGGGGAGCTCGCCTATATATAGAAATCTGGGTGTGGGTCCTGCGACAAATATTGGGCTTGGAAAGCAAAGCCCAAGCCGAGTTTCTTAAAAAAAAAAAAAGAAAAAGAAAAAGAATTTTGATGGAGCTCGGTGTAATCGTATTCAAAAACGGCTCGGAACTCACTTCGGGAGATCTCTATTTCGATAAAAACCGCCAGATTACGTATTCGTCAAAAAAAAAGGGATCTCGACAAAACAAGTAACGTTATTCAACGACGGAAGTCCACTGAGCCAAGCTAACACCTCAACGAGACAAGCCAGCTCGGCAACTTTAGCCGAAGTTCTTTCTCGCCTCGGCAAAACTAATCAGCTCGGCAGCTTTAGCCGAACTTCATTCTCGCCTCGGCAAAATTAGCTCGGCAACTTATGCTTCAGCGTTCCTTCACTTCGGCTCGGCGACATTCGCTACATCGTTCCTTTGCTTCGGCTCGGCGACATTTGCAACGTTGCCCGCCATTTTGCTTCGGCAAATCAACCCATTTAAGCTCTCTTCGCTTCGGCTCGTTAAATGTATCCTAAGCGTTCTTTTGGCTCGGCAAAAAAAAACAAAAAAAATTGAGCCAAGCCAAAAGCCTCGACAAGGGGATTTATCGTATGATCCAGCAGTTAACCTCGGCTTCGTTAATTTAATCTCGACATCTTCGTATACGAAAATGACGAGCTGGGGGGCAAACTATTGGGGTCGGTTTTCACCCCCACGAGTTTAACTGCTCGAAAAAAGACTAGGTGTTGAAATTGGGTTTCGAAAAGCTCGAGTTCACGATTTTGGTAAGAAAAACTAAACCAAGGAAGCGGTTAGACCGAGCCGATCCAGATTTGATCTCGGACCGAGCCGAACCAAAAGCTGGTTCGGTTAAACCGAGCCAAATCAGAGGCTTTTGATCCGACCGAGCCAAACCAAGGAGAGCATAGAACCGAACCGAGCCGGGTCAAGTTCGGAAGATCTTCCCACGTACTTGATAACTTAGAGTTTTCAAGGCTCTAAATGAGGGGTTATCAATCCCTTTTGTCACTTTGCAGTACAAAGGGTATCAATTCATCATGTGTAGACACTAAGATTCAGGATCAGTTCTTAATTCAAGCCAAATGAGATGTTTTGATGTTACTTACACTAAACAAGCTTAGAACAAGAATTAAAGCTAATGATCAACTTAAACAGGCAAATAAATGTGCTAAATGAGATGAGAATGTATGTATGATGATGAGAAAGGTCTTAGCCATGATAGTGGATTAGGGTGCCTTTGGTACTAAACTAGTGAGCTAATGAATCATGTGATCAAGCAAACCATTCAACTTAAACATCATTAACTAAGCTAATCCTCTCATGAAGGCATTAACTTCAATGTTAAAACAGTTTCTAACCTAATCATCATTAGTGAAACATGAATCAACAAGCATTAAGAACCAGTTTAATCTGTCATTTAAGCATTTAAATAATCATTCTCATGATGAATAATACTTAAATCTCTAACAACCTTGGTTCAGGCATTTCATCAAACACTTTTGGTGCATGAAATACCCAGAATCTAGACCACATATGATGTGTATGGATCTAGCATAGAGAAAAGGTTGTAGAGAATGGAAAATGAATGATCTAACCCCTAAGCTCCCTAATCTAGCACCTAATCACCCTAATCTACATATCTAAGACCTTAATATGGGGTTTACTCACTAATCATGATCAACACACTAGATCCTTTGCAAGATGTGTTGTTAATCATGATTAGAAGTGTGTAAATGAAGATGGAGATGATAGATTAAGAAGAAGACAGCTTTAAACACTCAAGAATCTCTGAATCTGTTGATTAAAACGCCTAAAATCAGATATTTCTCTTCAAAAGGAGTTTTCTTACACAAAAGAGGCAAAGACAATGAGTAATAAAGCTTAAGTCCTTGGGGTAAAACCCTAAAAAACTATATATAGGTTCTAAAACGAACCGGGTCAGCCTGGAACAAACCGGGTCCTGACCTGGCTTTAATGGGTAAAGTGACGAGTGTGCGAGTTGGTCAGGAGCTTCCCAAGTCGCATGTCCAAGTCGCACAGCCAAAGAAGCAGTCTTGTGAGCCTTAAGTCCTTTAGTTTCAGCCGCATGCCCATCTAGGTGTGTTCTGCGAGTCTTTGTGCGATTCAGTCTTCCTCCTCTTCAACTCGCAATACCAAGACGAAATCTGGGAAGAATATGTGTGCGACTTGGTCCTCCTTTAGTCCCAAGTCGCATGCCCAACTCGCATGACCTAGAAAGAAGCTTCAGCGAGATAGAATCTATGTAAGTCCAGCCGCATTACTCTCTCGGTGTAAAACGCGAATCTTCATGCGGCTCAGTTCCCTTTGCTCCTTAACTCGCACGACAATGTAGCAGGGGCCTTCAGAAATATGTGCGGAATGGTCTTCATCACTCCCAAGTCGCATGCTCAAGTCGGTGTAAATTGCGAGTCTTCATGCGGCTCAGTTCCAAGCTTGGCCAACTCGCATGCTCAAGTCGCACGCTTGTGGACTTAGTATTTTTCTTGCTCGGGAACCTTAGACCTTACCCAGTGATACCTTACTCGCACATCTCAATACGCAGCTCAACCCCCCAGACATTAGTCTCCTGGCATTGCGAGTTAACCAAGTCGCAAGACTATCTCGCAGGCTTCAGGTCTACTCAGACCACTTCACATTCGTGGGAGGGTAACTCCCAGGATACTGGTCTAAATGGTGCGATTCCAACTTAAGTGGAAATAACACTCAGATATCTTCAACTTTGGTGAAGGAACCTTCGGCGCTTGGGAAGTGGAAGGTTCTCTGGAGGGCTCATCTTCGCAGTGCATTGACACGGTCAGAAAGGGGCTTCTATACATGCGTCCATTCCAGAAACGTTATCTTCTTGCTCATAGCTCCAAATTGAATGATCAAAAACGTTCTGGAAAGAAGACTCAAATATCTCAAATCTTTATGAAGGCCCTGTAGACTGAATCGGTCTGGAAGTGCATCGTCCTTCGCATTCTCCGGAGCTCATCGGGTCGGTACAAAACGGTAGCGAGACAGGCATGCCTTCCGACGAGCTTAACTCTCTGCTCACGCATCGAAATCCTATGATTCCACCTGATCTGGAACCATGATCCAATCCTCTCCAATTTTGATGAAGCACCCGACAACTGAATCGACCGGCAAGACCTTTCGGTAACGCAATTTCCGTACCCAGAAATTTTGGCCGAGAAACCTTAGCAGTGGTACGTGTTTTGGCCGAGAGGCTCACTTGGTACATGAAAATCGCCGAGAAAAGTTGCCTGCTGTACGTGAGAATCGCCGAGAAACTCCAAAAACCCATTTTCACCATCTTTCAAGCTCTGATCGCCATTTCTCTTCCTGGTTTCACATTTTCAATTTCAAATAGCTCCAAATACACCTGATAAACACTCCAAACATGCAAAGACTCATTGGGACCTAATGCAACTCCTAAGTCCTAAAACAACACCTAAGGACCCAATATGCATGAGAAATAACATGATTTGGAATGTAATATACAACCTAAATGATGCAAATTACGAACATATGAACTCCCCACACTTGTCCTTTCCTTGTCCTCAAGCAAAGAGAGCAAATGAGAGAGAGAGGTTGGATGCATTGGGAGTTCATATTCCTTAATGAGAGAGTGTATCACTAAAAGAATTCAAGGCTCACTGTCCTAGTTGCTAATTCTAAGATGCAGTGCAAACAAGATTACTCACAAAACTTTAGCCATACTCATCAATAAATTAATAAAGCTTAAGCTTAAGTTTTCACAAACAGCCATAGTTCCAACCTTTGACATTCATTAAAGCTCATGTGAATCATGCTTATGGAAATCATGTGAACTCACTTGTCTTGGAACAGGGTTATGAGACAAAGATGATCTCATTTAATGCTTATGGTTTCCATGCAGCTCAAGGGATCACTCAAGAAGGAATAAACTTTAACAGAATGCTAAGGGTAAAAGGCAACTGATGCATACAAGAGCAGAATCCCATCTACCCAATGCCCCAAATTGGTCTTTCTCCTTAACTCTACCGCCATGAAGATCACATCCACTCTCTAGGCATTCATTGCCTCATCAACCCTCTCCTCACTTCACTCTCAATCTTTTTCTCACCAGGGGATTCATCTCTTCATCTTTAAACTGAGGCTTTGGGGTCTGAACCTTCCACTTAGCTCTTTCTCACATAACATTGTCTAGCCTCTTTTCTTTTCTTTTCAAACAGTTGAGCCTTTTGGCTTCTTTCTTTTCTTTTTACTTAGAGGCTAGACTTTCCTTTTCAAAACACAAGAGCTTTTCTTTGTTTACACAGCAGACCCCAAACCGCTTTTTTTTCTTTTCCATCCCCTGGTTCTCATCTCAAACTTTCTCTTTTTCACTCAGTGTTTCTCAAGATCTCTTCCTAGCCTACTCTAGACTCATGATACAGAGCTAGATCTACATGAGACTCTACTCTTGTCGCCCTTAACCCAACACTTTCTGTCAAGTTTATTCAGAAAAAGGCCTCACATCTCTCACTATAGTGTTTCAGGCTTCAAGGAAGGTTTGGTTCAAGGCAGGGAACTGTCTCAAGATGAGAGAACAGCTATTTGAGCTAGCAAAGAGTGGTAAAAGGGATAAGAGAGCTCAAATATTTTAAGGGTACCCATGAGTTCACAATGACATGCACAAGCAATGATAATTAGATTGTCAAATTATGGTTCTCACTTAGATAAGGCTGGAACTAATCAAAGCTTGATTCACTCAACAAGTTCAAAGCATGGATCAGTCTTGATTTCTTTCTTGTTTACATGCATCAAATAACTAGAAACTAGGGCAGTGAACCGAATTCTTAAAGTGATATTCTCTCAAGGAAAAACCTATCATCACTCCCTTGCAATTGGTGCAGCCTATATGAATATGCAACTAGACTCAATCCTAAAAATGAGAATGCAACTACATGAACATTTTTTTGTGAAATTTTTTTTGATTTTTTGATTTTTTTGGTTTTTTTACATGCACTTAGATGCAACTACATGAATGCATGCAACAATGGGACTCAAGACTCAAAGTATAAAATAAGAACAGAGAAAATATGATTAGTAAAAGATGAAACTCTTCCCCCACACTTAAATAACACAGTCCCTTGTGTTATAAAAGCATGAGAAAGGAGTAAAAGCAAACCAAACAAGTAAAATGCAAAGAGAAAACAAGCTAACTACATGCATATATACAGCGATGGAGTGTTACCTAAGAGCTGTGGAAGTCTGACCCCAAAGAGTAAGAGGGATTTGAAGTGTGACCGGATGGTGTCTCCCAGGAGTGATGGCTTGCCTCATCAGAACCGTCTTCAAGATCCACCCATACTGTGCCATATGGAACCAGGGCTGTGCAGTTGGTGGAACTCTCTCCAACCTCTTCTTTGTTCCTTGGTGAAACCGGTGTTGGAGATCCACCTTTGCAAGGGTTTTCAAGCTTCTTGATCTTTTTCTTCATCTCCTTGATGCACTTTGCCATCTTGTCTATCGTTTTATCCTGGTACTTGCACCATTGTTGGAGAACACCAATCTTTTGCTGAGCTCTAAACCCTGAAGTGTCTGGCTCCTCCTAGTTGTAATCATCAAAGTGATATCTGTTCCCACCATAACGTTTTTGAGGTGGAGGCAGACCATCATCTCCAGCACCAGCAGCACTAGTGGTAGCAGCTTCAGCGGTTGCTTTCCTTTCCTTGGAAGCTTCTTCTCTGCAAGCATTCTTGTACTTGAGAATTGGTGGATCAGTTTGGACATTGTACAGCTCTTCCTTCAACAAGTAGAAGTGAATGTTCCTCTTTACTTGGACCGTGATGATGGAGGGATTGGGCAGGAGAGTTTGGACTGGCTCATCAATGAAGGACTTGAAGTTGTAAACCAGCTTGGCTCCAACTCTTCCTTGAAAGAAACCGATCTTACACAAATGAGCTTCATTAATCAGGTCAAACCTTGCCTTGTTATCCTTGTACTTGTACCCTCTTGCCTTCAAGATCTTTGGTACAACCCAACCATGGGCCAGCTTTGCATCCTTCTTTGTTGAACCCCAAATGCACTCCTTGTAGAACATCAAAGACCTTGCTAATTGAGAGGCAAGGAAAGGTGTGTAAGCATATCCTTCATAGGGTTTCCCATCTTCATAAGTTGGCATCAATTGTTTCAGCCCCACACCAAGGAGATTCAGATCACCCTTATGAACTCTCCCAACATCAATTTTGAAGAAGAAGCTGTGAGAGAGGATCTTGTGGACATATCTTAGCACTGGATTTCTTATCCAAGAGGCTATTAATCTCCATAAGGCTTGAACATCTTCCTTTCTAAGACGATCTGGTTGGAGAGAGGAACGTTTTTAGGCGCAGAAAACCCAAAAATCTCATTCAATTCCCTGAATGGCACTCTGTAGGCCTTTCCTTTCACCGTAAACTCCATGTATCCAAGACCATCCCCTTGAAGAATCCTTGAATCCCTTGGGTAGTACATAAAAGCATCAAAAGAAGCCAAGAACTTTTGAGAGTCCTCTTCATATGCGATCTCTCTCAGCTCCAAGAGTGATTCAATGCCCATGTTCCCAAGCAAAGTTTTAAAACATCTACATCAGGGAACCTCCCTTGCTGGATCCCCATCTGTTGAAACTTGGCCAGATAATCAGGTGTTTCTGGTTCAGTTTTCTTGATCCTCTTTGATGCCTCTTCAATGGTGCCTTGGGAACCTCCAGCTGAGCTGCTTGAGCTACTCTCAGTCTGTTCATCATCAGATACCACAGCCAGTTGTTTCCCTTTCTTCTTGGAACCAGAAGCAACCACCAATGCTTTCTCTTCATTCCTTGTCCTTTTCGGCGCTTGTTCACCTTTCCCTTTCTTTGTGCTTTTCTTGGTGCTTTGGCCATTTTCTTTTGGCTGTTAAGATCCTGAGACCAAACCCTTGTCCTTGGATGCAGTACCTTTCTTCTTGGCTAGAGAATTGGTTTTCTCAGTCATCTGCCAATAAATTTCTCAAAAACAAGATGAGCACAAGAATAAGTTCCACAAAAATTATCTAAAAATTTTGAAGAATTGTTGCAAAAGTCAAGTTTTTAAGAACAGGAACAAGTTTCTCAAGCCAAGCATCAGCCCATTAAAATCACAGCAATGCAAAAACACGAGTGCAAAGCAAGGACTCAGCAGGAAACAAGTTCATTTCTTTTCCAAGAAAAATCGATTTTTCATGAATTAACTTGCAACAATTTTTAAAACTCAAGAACAGTGAATCACCAAGAAAGTGCTCTGTTTTCTATGACTATCTAGCAACCTAGCATTTATTAAAATAATCCCAAGGCCTAATACAACCTATTAAAATCAATTCCACACTTTGAGGTTCAAAAATCTCCATTTGAGAACATGGAAAAAGACGAATTTTAACAGAGTGAATACCTTGGGATTATGATGCAAACGAGTTCGAAATGCTATCAGGATGAGGTTAACAACTCAAAAACGAGCTCAGTGCACTTTGAATCAACGAATTTGGTGAAGAAATGAGAGAGTTATGATGAAAACAATGGAGAGAAATGAGGTAAGAGAGCAAACTCGTGTTTTTGGTAAGGAAGAGAGAGTGTGGGACTTGGCTCAGCCTTTGGACTGGTGGTCAATAGATCCTTTGACCAGTCAAGGCTTTGACCTGTCTTTTTCTCATTGACCAGACTCCTTTTCCCCTTTGTGCGGGCTGGAACTCCTGTGACCGAGCCGCACGCCCATCTCGGTGTTAATTGCCCTTATGTGTGCGACTTAGGATCTCATTGGTTTGACCCGCAGGCCCATGTCGCACACGAGTCTTTTCTGTACGGTCTCGTCCTTCCTCTCATGCTGCGATCCGGCCCATACTCGTGCTGTCCCGCATGTCCCAGGTCGGTGTTTATTGCGAGTTAACGTGCGGCCTGGGCAAACTCCGAACCATCTCGCACGCCCAGGTCGCATGTTTTAGCACTTAGACGTTACAGCTTCTTTCTCCTGGTGTGCAGCCTGGCTGCTATTGGTTCTTCTCGCACGCCTAAGCCGGTGTAAAATGCGAGTATCCATGCGGCCTGGTCCTCTCCTCTACCGAGCCGCACGCCCAACCCGCAGGTTTTGACACTTAGCTTTTTCTTGCTCAAATCTCTTGGTGCCAGGTGAATAACCCGCAGACCCAAGTAGGACTAAGTTGCGAGTTCTCATGCGAGTTGGTCCATGGCCTGACTGAGCCGCACGCCCAAGTAGCACACAGGCGTCCTTCAAGTTTCCATGCCTTAAACTCTTCTCTCAGCCTTCTCCCATGCTCCATTCCACTTTGTCCCTGAGCCACAGCCTCTAAAACTCACCTAGAACCTGAGATCAACTCACAAAACCCATCAAAAAGTTCTAAAACATAAAAAGAAAGAAAAGAAAAGATCAAAAGCATATTTACAAAGGATAAGCTTGGGGTGTCTCCCAAGAGCACTTTGTTTAAAGTCTCTAAGTTTGACTTTGAAAACCTGTTTAACAGGCTGGTGGTGGATCGAGAAGGGGAACTGTTGTAGCTTCCTCCTTCCTTTGTGAGACCAGGTAGTGCTTGATCCTTTGGCTATTGACCACAAACTCTTGACCATCCTTGCCCTCTAACACAACAGCTCCATATGGCCTGACCTCAAGAATCTTAAAGGGACCAGACTATCTAGACTTAAGTTTTCCAGGAAACAACTTAAGCCTAGAGTTGAACAGCAACACCAGATCACCTTCCTTGAACTCCCTTTTCAGAATTTTTTGATCATGTAGAGCCTTGGTCTTTTCTTTATAGATCTTGGAGCTCTCAAAAGCCCCCAGCCTGATCTCTTCAAGTTCATGGAGTTGATTGATCCTTTTCTCTTGAGCTGTTTTGATATCAAAGTTCAGCAACTTCACAGCCCATAATGCCTTGTACTCCAGCTCAACAGGAGGGTGGCAGCTCTTCCCATATAGCAGATTGAAAGGAGATGTCCCAATTGGAGTCTTAAAGGCTGTTCTATAAGCCCACAATGCATCATCCAGCCTTTTGCTCCAATCTTTTCTGCTTGAGCTAACAGTCCTCTCAAGAATGGCCTTAATTTGCCTATTAGACACTTCTACCTGGCCACTAGTTTGAGGATGATAAGGAGTAGCTACCTTATGTTTCACTCCATGTTTCTTCAGCAAACCCTCCAAGGTCTTGTTCACAAAGTGAGAACCTCCATCAGAAATGACAACCCTGGGTACTCCAAATCTTGGGAAGATTATGTTCTTAAACAACCTCACTACTACCTTGGAATCATTGGTAGGGGAAGCAATAGCCTCAACCCACTTGGACACCACAGCCACTAATATGTACTGATTCCTATAAGATGAGATGAAAGGCCCCATAAAGTCCACTCCCCAACAATCAAAAACTTCAACCTCTAGTAGTGGACTTTGAGGCATCTCAATCCTCTTTGAAATGTTCCCATGCCTTTGACAAGCATCACATGCTGAAACAACCCTCTGAGCATCCTTGAACATTGTGGGCCACAAAAACCCACTCTGAAGAACCTTGGCCACAGTCTTGAATGCTCCCATGTGACCCCCAAAAGCAGATCCATGGCACTCTTGCAACAAAGGTTGCATCTCCTCCTCAGCAAGACACCTTCTATACAACTGATCTTTGTTCAGGATATACAGGTAGGGTTCATCCCAATGGTATCTTTGGAAATCTCTGAAGAACTTCTTTCTGTGGTAAGCATCAAGTTCTTGTCGTTCCACACCACAAGCAAGAAAGTTCACAAGAAACTTCTTTCTGTGGTAAGCATCAAGCATTCTCTTCTCTTGGATGCTATCCACCTCCTCAAACTCCAAATAAGAGTTAATCACCATCAATGATTCCTCAGGAAGACTGTCATTAAGAGGGACTTCAGATTCCACTCTTAGCCTAGAGAGATGGTCTGCAGCTCCATTCTCTATACCCTTCTTGTCTTGTACTTCCATATCAAACTCCTGAAGTAAGAGGACCCACCTCAATAGTCTAGGCTTAGCATCCTTCTTGGTCATCAGGTACCTGAGAGCTGCATGATCAGTATATACAATGACTTTTGATGCCACCAGGTAGCTTCTGAATTTATCAAAAGCAAAGACTATTGCCAACATTTCCTTCTCTGTGGTGGCATACTTTTCTTGGGCATAATCAAGGGTTCTGCTGGCATAGTAGATGACATGAAGCTTCCTGTCCTTCCTCTGGCCAAGCACAGCTCCAACTGCATAATCTGATGCATCAGTCATAACCTCAAAAGGAAGGGACCAGTCTAGAGCCTGGACAATGGGTGCACTGATTAATGCATCCTTGATCATCTTGAAGGCTTCTTCACGCTCAGCATCACAGACAAAGTCAAACTCTTTACACAATAGCCTTGTCAAAGGTCTGGCTATTCTTGAGAAATCTTTGATGAATCTTCTGTAAAACCCTGCATGCCCAAGGAAGCTCCTTATCCCTTTGACTGAAGTGGGAGCTTGCAGATTCACCATCACTTACACCTTTGCTCTGTCAACCTCTATGCCCTTCTCAGAGATCTTATGCCCAAGTACAATCCCTTCCAGCACCATGAAGTTGCATTTCTCCCAATTTAACACCAGGTTATGCTGCTCACATCTCTCCAGGACCTGTGAAGGGTTAGAAAGACAATCGGAGAAGGAGGAGCCATAGACAGAAAAATCGTCCATGAACACCTGCACCTTCTCTTCAATGATGTCAGAGAATATATGCATCATGCAACGCTGGAATGTGGCAGGGGCATTACAAAGACCAAAAGGCATGCGCCTGTATGCAAATGTACCATAAGGGCAAGTAAATGTTGTCTTCTCTTGGTCTCTTGGATCTATGGGGATTTGAAAGAATCCAGAGTAACCATCTAGAAAACAAAAGAAGGGATGGTTTGCAAGCCTCTCTAGCATTTGATCAATAAAAGGCAAAGGAAAATGATATTTCCTAGAGGCTTCATTGAGCTTCCTATAATCTATACACATTATGTGTCCAGTTATAGTTCTAGTAGCAATCAGCTCATCCTTCTCATTTCTTATTACTGTCATTCCCCCCATTTTGGGCACCACATGGACTGGTGAAACTCATCTAGAGTCTGAGATTGGGTTAATTATCCCAGCCTCAAGGAGTTTGAGAATCTCTTTCTTCACTACCTCTTTTAAGTTGGGATTGAGGCGTCTTTGGTGCTCTATGGATGACATTGACTCTTCTTCTAAGTGAATCCTATGAGTGCATATGGAGGGTGAGATACCCTTAATGTCATCCAGAGAGTAGCCAATGGCTCCCCTATGTTTCCTCAACTCTCCTAACAGCCTATGCTCTTGGTCCTCTAACAGTATATCATTGATAATGATAGGATAAGACTCATTGAGACCTAAGAAAGCATACCTGAGCCCCTTGGGAAGGGGTTTGAGTTCCAGCTGAGGTGCCTTAGACTCATCCTAATCAGCACTGAAGCTGTCTTGCTCATCAGCCAGCTGATCCATTGTCTCTACATAGAAGCATTGTCCTTCTATGGTGGGCTTCTTCATCATCTCATTGACATAAAACTTAAGCCTCTCGGACCCAAGTTGAAGATCTATGATGCCACCTCTCACATCAATAATTGATCCTGCTGTGGCCAAGAATGGCCTACCCAAGATAAGAGGATCAACTGGTTCTTCATCCATCTCCAGCATAACAAAATCAGTTGGAACCTCAAAACCACCTATCTTGACAGGCAGATCTTCCAACATCCCAACAGGTAACCTAACTGATCTGTCTGCAAGGACAAGAGAAATCCTAGGAGGTTTGAACACTCTAAATCCAAGCTTCTTCGCTATGGAGAATGACATCAAGCTAACAGATGCTCCCAGATCACAAAGGCATCCAGAAAATAGCAGAGGCCCTATGGCACAAGGGAGTGTGAAAATACCTGGATCAGTTAACTTTCTTGGAACCACCTTTCTCTGAATGATGGCACTGCATTCATGACTCAATACCACCATACCTTGAAGCTCTTTAGTCTTGTTCAGAATGGCATCTTTCAAAAACTTACCCATCTTTGGCATCATTAAAAATGCATCAATGAGAGGCATTGTGAGTGGTGTCTCATTGAGAGCCTTCTCAAATACAGCTCTTGCCTTGTCTACAAGCTGCTTCTTGAATCTCCCTGGAAATGGGAGCTTGGGTTGGTATGGAGGTGGTGGGACACATATCTTTTCTGGTTCAGGTTCCTTTTCCACCTCTTTACCCTTTTCTTTCCTTGGTCTTTCAGCAATTTGATCATCTTTTAAGGCTGCCTCTCCCTCAGTTTGATCATTGTCCTCAATGATCACATTGTTGTGCTCAATACCAGGTAGCTCCTTGCCACTTCTCAGTGTAATGGCTTTAGCATATTCCTTTGGATTGGGTTCAGGCTTACCAGGTAGTTGGCCTTGGTTTCTTGAGCTAGATGCCTGATTTTGCTTCAATTCCTTGATGTTCTACTGCATTGATGCATACTAGCTTGCAAACACTTGTTGACCCTGAAGCAGCTGTTGCAGAATCACAACCATATCTGACCCCATCTGTGGCTGTTGGTGAACAGGTGCTGACTGAAACTAATGCTGAACCGGCGCCTGCTGCTGGAACTGTGGTGGACCAAACCCTTGTGGTGCCTTTGGCTGCTGCTGTGAACTGAATCCAGAACCCTGAAATGGTTGTTGTTGTTGACTGAAACCCTAATTCTGAGCATACTGATTCTTTGGTTGAAAAGACCCTTGAAAGTTGTTTTTGGGAACAAAATTCTGTGGAGCTTGAGAAGTAGGGTAGACTTGGTCTTGTGGGTTTGCTACATTGGGATTCCTATAAGAGAGGTTCTGATT
Source organism: Eutrema salsugineum (assembly GCF_000478725.1). Lineage (NCBI taxonomy): Eukaryota > Viridiplantae > Streptophyta > Magnoliopsida > Brassicales > Brassicaceae > Eutrema > Eutrema salsugineum. Next base: position 5,255,598 of record NW_006256901.1, on the reverse strand, counting down.
GGCATTGGCATACTGATACTTTTTGAACCTCTGATTCCCAATATAGTTTAGCTCCTCCTGAGTAAGACCCTCTTCACTGATGTTCTCAAAGCATTGAGAAGGTTCCTCATACTCACCTACAAAGTGCATTGGCTTTTGAGTGTAACACCTTGTCTAGCTTGCTTTCAAGTGTTTTAAAGTCCTTCTCATACCTTTGATCCCTGCTTAAACTCTCACTCCTATTGTCTCTATCAAAGTCTTCTCCATATGTATCATTGCTCGTTGCTAAGTTCTCAACCAGCTATAAAGCAGCATGAATCTCCTTACCCAGAAAGTTACCATTGGAGGCAGTATCCAGCTGGTTCCTAATCTTGGGAAGAGCCCCTCTATAAAGTGTGCTGAGAAGTGAAGCCTCACTAAACCCATGGTGTGGGCATTGGTTGGTGTAGCTCCTGAATCTCTCATATGCTTCACCAAAACTCTCATTGCTGTGTTGAGTGAAGCATAGAGATTTGGTTTCTCAGTTTAGCTGTTCTGGAGGTGGAGAAGAACTTAGATAGAAAGGCCTGCTTACATTGCTCCCAGGTCTGAATGGAGCCTCTTGGGAGATTCTTCTCCCATTGGTGAGCTTTGTCACCAAGACTGAAGGGGAATAATCTGAGCTTGAAACTATCCTCAGATACTCCATTTATCTTTGTCAAGTCACACACTTTATCAAATTGATCCAAGTGTTCCAATGGATCTTCCATTGCCAATCCATGGAACTTGGACTTCTGGACCATATTCAACAAGGATGCTTTCACTTCAAAGTTGTTATTTTGCACAGGTGGTGTTTGAATTCCAGCTTCATACTGATGAGCATTAGCCCTGTCATTCTCTCCAACATAGACCTGTGGCTGCTCATATCTCCTTGGTTGGTGTTGGAAGGGCTGATGGTGGTGAGCCTGTTGTCTTTGCTGTACATTAGCCTGGTGCCTTTGCTGATGAGCTGGAGCTTGTCCCTGGTGGACATAAGCTTGCTGTTGATGTTCCTGTTCCTGCTGAGCATTACCCTGATGGAACCCTTGACCAGCTCCATTACCAGCTGCATTACCGGCTCCATTACCCTGCTGCACCTGAGCCTCTTGCTCCTGAGCCGGTTGCTCAATGTCAACTACATGCTGTCTTTGATCTTCCATATCTGCCTGATCAATCTGTCTTCCACGCCTATCCCTTCTCCTCCTTGGAACCAAAAGATTAATGTTGTCGTTTAAGGGGAAAGGTGGACCACAGCTTCTTGATCTGGACCTGGTGTTCATGCACCTGAAACTCACAACCAGAACTTGAAAGAAATTAGAAAACACAAAGGAAAATGCTTGATCTCAACAAATGACACAATCTTAATGCTATCACACTTTGGCTATGGCGCCAATTGATAACTTAGAGTTTTCAAGGCTCTAAATGAGGGGTTGTCAATCTCTTTGTCACTTTGCAGTACAAAGGGTATCAATCCATCATGTGTAGACACTAAGATGCAGGATCAGTTCTTAATTCAAGCCAAATGAGTGATGTTTTGATATTATTTACACTAAACAAGCTTAGAACAAGAATTAAAGCTAATGATCAACTTAAACAGGCAAGTAAATGTGTTAAACGAGATGAGAATGTATGTATGATGATGAGAAAGGTCTTAGACATGACAGTGGATTAGGGTGCCTTTGGTACTAAACTAGTGAGCTAATGAATCATGTGATCAAGCAAACCATTCAACTTAAACATCATTAACTAAGCTAATCCTCTCATGAAGGCATTAACTTCAATGTTAAAACAGTTTCTAACCTAATCATCATTAGTGAAACATGAATCAACGAGCATTAAGAACCAGTTTAATCTGTCATTTAAGCATTTAAACAATCATTCCCATGATGAATAATACTTAAACCTCTAACAACCTTGGTTCAGGCATTTCATCAAACACTTTTGGTGCATGAAATACCCAGAATCTAGACCACATATGATGTGTATGGATCTAGCATAGAGAAAAGGTTGTAGAGAATGGAATATGAATGATCTAACCCCTATGCTCCCTAATCTAGCACCTAATCACCCTAATCTACATATCTGAGACCTTAATATGGGGTTTACTCACTAATCATGATCAACACACTAGATCCTTTGCAAGATGTGTTGTTAATCATGATTAGAAGTGTGTAAATGAAGATGGAGATGATAGATTAAGAAGAAGACAGCTTTAAACACTCAAGAATCTCTGAATCTGTTGATTAAAACGCCTAAAATCAGATATTTCTCTTCAAAAGGAGTTTTCTTACACAAAAGAGGCAAAGAAAATGAGGAATAAAGCTTCAGTCCTTGGGGTAAAACCCTAAAAAACTATATATAGGTTCTAAAACGAACCGGGTCAGCCCGAAACATACCGGGTCATGACCCGGCTTTAATGGGTAAAGTGACGAGTGTGCGAGTTGGTCAAGAGCTTCCCAAGTCGCATGTCCAAGTCACACAGCCAAAGAAGCAGTCTTGTGAGCCTTAAGTCCTTTAGTTTCAGCCGCATGCCCATCTATGTGTGTTCTGCGAGTCTTTGTGCAATTCAGTCTTCCTCCTCTTCAACTTGCATGACCAAGACGAAATCTGGGAAGAATATGTGTGCGAGTTGGTCCTCCTTTAGTCCCAAGTCGCATGCCCAACTCGCATGATCCTAGAAAGAAGCTTCAGCGAGATAGAGTCTATGTAAGCCCAGCCGCATTACTCTCTCGGTGTAAAACGTGAATCTTCATGCGGCTCAGTTCCCTTTGCTCCTTAACTCGCACGACCATGTAACAGGCGCCTTCAGAAATATGTGCGGGATGGTCTTCATCACTCCCAAGTCGCATGCTCAAGTCGGTGTAAATTGCGAGTCTTCATGCGGCTCTGTTCCAAGCTTGGCCAACTCGCATGCTCAAGTCGCACGCTTGTGGACTTAATATTTTTCTTGCTCGGGAACCTTAGAACTTACCCAGTGACACCTTACTCGCACATCTCAACACGCAGCTCAACCCCCAGACATTAATCTCCCGGCATTGCGAGTTAACCAAGTCGCAAGACTATCTCGCAGGCTTCAGGTCTCCTCGGACCACTTCACATTCGTGGGAGAGTAACTCCCAGGATACTGGTCCAAATGGTGCGATTCCAACTTCAGTAGAAATAACACTCAGACAGCTTCAACTTTGGTGAAGGAACCTTCGGCTCTTGGGAAGTGGAAGGTTCCCTGGAGGGCTCATCTTCGCAGTGCATTGACACGGTAAGAAAGGGGCTTCTATACATGCGTCCATTCCAGAAATGTTATCTTCTTTCTCATAGCTCCAAATTGAATGCTCTAAAACGTTCTGGAAAGAGGACTCAAATATCGCAAACCTTGATGAAGGCTCTGTAGACTGAATCGGTCTGGAAGTGCATCGTCCTTCGCATTCTCCGGAGCTCATCGGGTCGGTCCAAAACGGTAGCGAGACAGGCGTGCCTTCCGACGAGCTTAACTCTCTGATCACGCCTCCAAATCCTATGATTCCACCTGATCTGGAACCATGATCCAATTCTCTCCAACTTTGATGAAGCATCCGACAACTGAATCGACCGGCAAGACCTTCCGGTAACGCGATTTCTGAGATGTTTCCGTACCCAGAAATTTTGGCCGAGAAACCTTAGCAGCGGTACGTGTTTTGGCCGAGAGGCTCACTCGCGGTACATGAAAATCGCCAAGAAAAGTTGCCTGTGGTACGTGAGAATCGCCGAGAAACTCCAAAAACCCATTTTCACCATCTTTCAAGTCCTGATCGCCATTTCTCTTCCTGGTTTCACCTTTTCAACTCCAAATAGCTCCAAATACACCTCATAAACACTCCAAACATGCAAAGACTCATTGGGACCTAATGCAACTCCTAAGTCGTACAACACCTAAAGACCCAATATGCATGAGAAATAACATGATTTGGAATGATATATACAACCTAAATGATGCAAATTATGAACATATCAGTACTTCAGTCGAAGAGCAATCCCGTAAACAAAATGTTTTGGGCCGAACGGGGAAGAGATTCGGCCAAGCCAAAGGGTAGGAAGTATTGATGGGCCGAGCCGAGTAACCGCGAAGATCCAGTAAACGAGCCCAAGAGGACCTTACCCTAAGAAGGATCGAAGTCGCCAGCCGCACAAGAGAAAAGGAAATATTCCGAGAATCTCGGCCAGGCGGTTTGTAGATTTAGTATAAATAGTCGATGTAATTCTCTCATTATGTAACTTGGACGCAATCGCAAAAACCCTAAGCAATAAAACTACTTTTCGATATTTGTTCTTGAGATTTTCACTTAGAAGCTTTAGATCCCTCTTTTCCTTAACAAATTTTGATTGTGCGAGTTTTGACTCACACAATCATAGAAAATTGAAAGTTGCAGGAAATTAAAAAGAACAAGGAAGAAGAACGAAGAACAGAGTCGCAGATAGAGGCACGATGATGCTCTCCTCGACGGCTCCTCTTTCAAAGGCGGCGGCGGCCTCCTAGGTTTGTGAGGCACAAAAATCTCTATCTCTCTCTCGAAGCTTGTCTCTCCTTCGATTCCCCTCTTTAGAATGACCTAAAGAGGGTATTTATAGCTTCTGGAGTTGTCCTGGATACTTAGGCCTTCAAAAGGAATTGATTTGGGCTTTAATTAGGTCGTCTGGGAAGTGAACGACTACTGGCTGCGGTCGCGGTTCTTCTACCCGCGGGGAAATAAGGCTTGGCCGCAGTCCCGGCTTGTGTCGTCTTCCGAGACTGCATTTCCTGTCTTTATTGCATCGGGTGTATCTGAAGATCTAACCGCTGGATTGTCTCAAAACTAAGTGCATTAGAAATCTGATTGTATCCTCTATGTTGTCACAAATTTTGGGGGTGATCAGACGGTGAGGAAGTCTTCATCGCTTGCCATACTTCTGACAGTCTGCATTTATCCAAAATTGCTCATTTGTTCCAATTTGCATCTCTTTTTCCCAAGTTTCCTGAAAAGTCTTTTGAAACTCCGAAACATTGTAAACACTTTAAAGACTATTGAAAGCAGAGTTAAAACACCTGCATAAGACATAATTATAATCCATAAACATGGTCAAAATACAGTGTTATCAAAGCCACCCGCTGTTGAACCAGCTTATTAGGTTCCTTCTCAGCATATAAACATTTACCTTTGATTAATAAAATAATCGAGTTTTCTTTAGAGAACAAAACCCTAGCCGCAGCTAGTTCTATCTCTTCTTCTCTGGTGTGATTTCTTTGAGGCTGAGATACAAGACTTATCATAGAGTTTCCATCCTTTGTGTGGTGCCTCTCGTCCACTGTTACTTTGTTCCTTCGTGTCACCATCCAGATTCACCGAGTCTACTAGAGAGAGAGCCGTACGGCCAGCTAGAGATTCACCACCTTTCCATCCGAGTAAGGACAAGTCTCTCTTGTTCCTACATCATCTGGTATCAGAGCTTAAGCTCGTGTCAGGTGAATCTATCCCCTTTGTTACCTTCTACTTGATAACTAGGTTTTTATGCCTTTAAAGGGTTATCAATCCCCTATCATTATGGTAATGAAGACGTATCAATCCATGCTTGTGGTTTAGACACTAGTTTATGATGCTGTGAATCTTAAGTCAAGCGAATCAAGAAATGGTTTTGATTTCTAAACTAATTTCAATGGTTTTGGTTTCTAAACTAATTTCAAACAAGAACAGAAAATAAGATTTAAACTAAGGCAAGCTGCAAACAAGTAAACAAGAATAGCAAGATAAGCGGTTGATGATATGAAATGATGGTGCAAAGGTCTTAGACAGGATGATGAACTAGGGTGCTTTCCATACTAAACCAGCGAGTTAATGAACAAATGATCAAGCAACTTCATTTAACATGAACTCATTAAATAAGATAATCCTCTCATGAAGGTATTAATTTTCTATGCTAATCCTCACTCATACCAAAATCCCTTTTGAGAAGAATGAATCAGCAAGCATAAGAATCAGTTCAATAAGTCATTTAAGAGAACAAACTATCATTATTATGAAGAAAGACTCTTAAACCTCTAACAAACTTGGTTCAGACATTTCTACAAACACTTTTGGTGCGAGAATATGTCTTTGATCTAGACCACATGTGATGTTCAAGGATCTAGCATAGAGATCGGTTTGTTAGAGAATGAATGATACAGATCTAGAACCTAAACTCGCTAATCTAGCATTTCAGCACCCTAATCTACCTATCTAAGACCTTAATAGCAGAACTACTCACTAATCATGAAGAGCACACTTAATCTTTTGCAAGAAAAGATGCTAGACATGATTAGAAGCTTTGAAATGATGAAAAGAAATAAAGAGAACAAGATCTTTGATGCAAAAACGAGGTATCTGATCAAAGAAACAAATTTTTACAAAAGAGGCAAGTTCTCTAAGATAAGATAAGATAAGAGATAAGATAAGTAGGGTTTTAGTCCCTAATACTATATATAGTAAAGCTAAGTCATGCGGGTCAGCCTGGAACAAACCGGGTACTTAACCGGTCTCCTTGGGTGCATGGGTGAGGCCCTCGGTGTGTGAGAGTCCAATGCCGAGGTGTAAACGTCGAGGGGTGCATGTGAGCAAAGATCGAAATGAAGAACTCATGAAGAACTCACCAAGGACATACATGAACCCTAGTCTTTGATTTATCTTTACGTGCACTCGTTAGATCAGCTTTGTTCTTGATCTGGTTTCGTGACAAGGGACCTCAGCATAGATACACCGCGGGGCTTTGGTCGAGGGGAAAAGGAAGATGAGGTCCGACGTGCAATGCCGAGGGGCTGAAGCTGAGGTCGAGTTTCATACTTAGGCAAATTCAGCTTTGTTTTCTCAGCATGTGTGCCTCGGTCTTGGTACACTGAGGGGTTAGTCCGAGGTCTGGACCAAAAAGCTTCGGAGATTACGCCTCGGTATAGGCAATGTCGAGGGAACGACACTGAGGCCTGCTTAAACACTTCGCATAATTCACAACTCTTGAAGCTTATATCGACCCGCTTCTCTCCCGATGGCGATATCTTTCAGCATGTAACTCCAAACGACTTGAAACCAACTCCATGAGCAAGATCACTCATTCAGCTCAAACTTTGGTAAAAAAACCATCGGCGCTTGGGAAGTGGAAGGTTCCCTGGACGAACAATCTTTTCATCGCACCAGCTCCTAGACCTTTTGTACACTCCGGAGACAATATTTCTCAACCTACAGCTCCAAATTGGATGATCTTAGATGTTCTGGAAAGAGCACTCAAAGAACGTGAATGTTGATGAAGGCACCATAGGTTGAATCGGACTGGAAAGGCATCGTCCCACGTAAACATTGAAGCTCATTGGATCGGCTTAGAGTGCATGCGAGACAGGTGTGTCTTCCGGTGGCCTTAACTCTCTGCTCACTGATCGGAATTCAGTAATTCTAACTGTTAGGGAACCCTCACTCGATAATCTACAACTTTGATGAAGACCCCGACAACTGATTCGGACCGGAAGCTTCCCCAGATTGGCAATATTTGATCCGCGCTGGTGCAAACAGGTTTTAGACGAGAAATCCTTCCTGCGGTAAGCTTTTTAGCCAAGAAATAATCACCCGTCTCGGCATAAAACTTCACCCGATAGCGTATTCACCCGATACTGATTTGGGTCCAGAGAAATTCACCCGATAGCATTTTTAGCCGAGAAAACTGATCCATCCGGTACATGCTTTTGCCAAGAAATTCCTTTAAGTCGTTTTCACCATTTTTGACCTCTTTCTTCACCGTTTCAACTCTGGATCAAATCTCCTCTGCTCCAAAAGTCTTCAAAAACACCTGATAAAGACTCCAAACCATGCAAAGACTCATTGGGACCTAATGCAAACCCTAAGGTCTAAAACGATGCTTAAGGACCTAAAATGCATATGATAAGACATGATTTGGACTCTAGTATGCAGCCTAAATGATGCAATTTAGGAACATATCACTAGTTTTGTTTCATTCTCGAAGAAAAAAAAAGATTATATCTGTTTATTCAAGTCATTGCATCGTGTTAGGTTGCTTAAGAAAAGAAAAAAAGGGATAGTACCGTTTGATTCAAGTTGTTGCTTTGTTTTTTTCATATCATTGTATTAGTAGTCTTGAATTCGTTTTATTCCCTTAGTTACATTGTCTTATTACATCAATTGCTTCATATAGTATTATCATTGCATCAAAAAAATAATCATTCCGTTAGATTGCTTGCATTGATCTATTTATCCCTTAACTATTGTTAGTTCTTATATCTTGGAGTTTATTATAAAACATTCATACCACACCGATTGCACTTGATCTTTTGTTGCTTTGTTGCGCAGGAACAGAATGGGAGAAGCAGGAGAAGCTAACATGGCTCAAATGCTTGCCAATATTCAGGCTCAACTTGCAACTCTAGGGGAACGTATGACCAGGATGGAGCAACCACCAGCGGCCCCAAAGAGGACCTATTCGAGTCGCCAATGCTCGGAGGGCAAACCAAGATGAGGATATGCCGGACCACAGTGATGATGATGCACCCAATCAAGATAATCACCAAGGCCAACTGATACTAAGAGAATCAAGGGTAACTTCTAGCTTCACGTTTTAAATTTATAACCTTAAATATCTGCAAGTGCACAGATGTACGTTGTAGTACTTAGGGGTCGAACCACATAGATTTTGAGCTTTCAGTGCGAATCAATCAAGACTTAAGACTAGCAGAACAAGCAATTAGGGGTTTTTGGTTTTGGTGTCACTAAATCTAAGTGTAAATCGAAATAAAAAGGTTGTAAAACAATTGGAACAAATCGCGGGGTCTAAAGGATTTTCGCAGGGGTTCATGAACTGATCAGAAGACAAACAAATCGATAAAGGAAATCAACTAGTGAGGATCCCGAACTCGAATAGACACATGTAAGACTAGCCAAATGTCGTCACCCTAATCATCTATTATCTCAACACAGCAATTAACTCTCGCTCTCATGCTGCGAATAAGATCATGCATTAAAAACAGAATTCATCCACGCTCGCAATTCTCTGTAGGTAGCTTTCGTCTCCTACAGCGATTTCGCTCGATCACTTCTAGGTCTGGTAATTCGATACAGCACTTTCGTGGCTGCAATTACTGAGGTCAATTTCTAAGCGGTTAGCAACAAAAACAGCATAGGGAACAAGAATGAACGAAGGACTCCTAGAAGACTATGAACCCTAAATCGCAATAAGCATATGATCAAGACATGAAATTCCCTTTGAAAAATCCCTTAAAAACCCAACTGGGAACTACTCAGACATAGTTGAATTCAACGGCACAAGAGTATTTAGAATTGCAGAGAATTGAAATAGACAGAGTTTAGAAACGAAGAACAGGTTGAAGAAGGAGGGCCGATGGTGTCTCTCTCAGTGGCTCCTCTTGTGGGCGAGCATCTCTTCTAGGATTTCTGGTGAAAAATGTGGCACACCCTTCTAAACGACTTAAAAGGGGGTTATATAGTGTCTCGAGTCCTTGAGAACGCCTAGGGCTTGCAGGAATAATGACGGGAGTGACTTGGGCTTTGATATGGCCTTCTGATGCTCGGAATTGAGCTCACCACGGTCTAAAATTTCGCACCCCCGGCGGATGATATTTTGGCCGCGGGTGACCTTCTGACTGTGATGATTTGCCTTCAGTGTATCGACCATATCTGGAGATCTAACCGTTGGATTACTTTGATTATACTTGTATTGGAAAGCTGGTTGACTCCTCTATCTTGTGTCAAAATTTGGGGATGATGAGCCGGTAGGAAGCCCTCCGTTTGCTAGCAAACTTCTGACGGTCTGAATTTATCCAAAGTTATGCTTTTTGCTCCCAAGTGCATCCCTTTTGTCAAAGTAACCTGAAAACTCTTTTGAGATTCTAAAACATGGAAATCACTTAAAAACCTTTAAATCTGAGTGAAAACATCTGCATAAGATATTAAAAGTGATCCATAAAAGTGGTCAAAATTAGGTGTTTATCAACTCCCCAAGACTTAAACCTTTGTTTGTCCTCAAACAAAACCAAAGATCTGAACCTAGAGAAGAGGATTGAAAATTGCAGGAACTAACAAAATCTCAGAGACAATGCTTCCAAACCAGAGTTTAGTCGTTATGCTCAAATCGGGTATAGTCCAGAAAATTCTCACCAAAGCATAGGCATAACTAGTCCGTTGATCCGTCATGCGAAAATCTACACACTTAAACATATCCTCCAGTTAAATAGCTCTTAACATTTCATTTAAAATTTCAAGTGGTTCTCATCAAAGGACTTTAGTAAAGCTATCAAGGATAGGTATTCAAAATGGCTTTTTGATGGTAAGGCTTGATGTGTTTAGGGTTACCCTTTTCTGGAGAGATAGGACATTATGCAAAACAGCAAGAGAGGATGGAACTGTTGATGCCCCCACAGTTTCCAGTCACATTCTTCTTGTCTTAAGATTCTTGATCTCCTTTCTTCAGGTTCTCCTTATAACTCCCCCAGACTTAGATTTTTGTCCAGGTTTTAAAACCAATGATCCACCAATGAATACTTGTAACATTATCCACATAATTTCGGCTATCCTAGACTCTTTAGGCTTTTTGTTTCCTTTCCTTTCATTCTTATTCTCTTTTTTCAAAATGTTTTTTTTGTTGAAAGGGGAAACCTCTTTTTGACATAGAGTCTTAGGGAGCACGAAATTTACCTTTAAGTTCAAGCTTTTTGAGGTACCATTAAGCTTTGATAGAATTCTTGATGTTCCACTTTCCCAAATTTCTTCAGTCTTTTTCTTGAGTGACTGAAAACCATGTTGTTCCTCCCTCTCCAGCGTTTTTGCACATATCTGCCAAAAAAGCTAAAGAGAGAATGCATGAAGTTTGAAATGATGATTTTGGGTAAAGGGTGTGGTGCCAGTTAAAGATGAACTGGCCATCTAGGACAAAAAAGAGTGGTAACAATGATGTAAAGATGTCCTAGATGTATATCATGATGCTTGCCTAAAACCAATGATGAGAAAATTAGATGTCAAGATTATGTTCAAGTAGAATGAGCTAGTATATCCTGGCAGAAAAGATCTCCATGAATAGAAATCCTCTGGTGGGAGTTCGTAGTGCAAGTACTCTAGCTACTGCCTAGTCTAGTACTAACCACAAAAAACTAACATGTAAAATCTAGAAGCATATGATTTTGTTCCGGAGTTCCTTTTTTGAAAACCGTTTTGAAAACTTTTTATGAAACACAAACTCAAGACAAACCAAATTTTATTAGTAAAGGATGAACATCCTCCCCCAGACTTAAATCACACTGCCCCCAGTGTGAGAACTCTTTGAGAGGATGGGATACTGATGGACTGAAATTTGGAATGTTTAGGTGTACTTACCTGGTGATGTGCTTTCTGTTCACCTCTTATTTGTTCTTCGTTTAAGAACCTGAAATTATAGAAAACAAAAAAAAAACTGGAAAAATAAAAAAAAAAGGCAAATCAAAGGGAATAGGTAAAATACCAAGTAGGTTGCCTCCCACTAAGCGCTTGCTTAAAGTCATTAGCTTGACTTTGATGATGTTCTTGTCTGGTGGGTCTGCCAAGAGCATTGCTTCTCTTCCTTCTTCTTCTCCGAGGTATGGTTTTACACGCTGTCCGTTAACGACAAATGTGTCTCCTTTCGTACCCCAAAGAATGAGTGCTCCATACGGTTTGACTTCCTTTACTGTGAAAGGTCCAGACTATCTAGATTGTAGCTTCCCTGGAAATAGCTTAAGGCGAGAATTGAAAAGAAGAACTCTGTCATTTGGAGCAAAGGACCGATGTATGATCCTTCTATCGTGATATGCCTTCGTCTTCTCCTTGTATATCTTGGAGTTTTCGTAGGCATTATGGCCGATTTTTTCTAATTCGTGCATTTGAAGCATTCTTCTTTCTCCAGCTGCCTTAAAGTCCATGTTCATCTCCTTAATAGCCCATTGTGCTTTATACTCCAATTCTACAGGGAAGTGACATGCTTTTCCATAAACAAGATTGAACGGTGTGGTCCCTAAAGGAGTTTTGTATGCTGTCCGATAAGCCCAAAGTGCATTGTCGAGTTTTTCAGACCAATCTTTGCGATTTATGCCAGTTGTCTTTTGGAAACTCGATTTGATCTCTCTGTTAGAGATTTCCACTTGTCCACTTGTCGGAGGGTGATATGGAGATGCAACTTTATGCGTGACTCCATTCTTTTTGAGCAGATTTTCGAAGACTATGTTCATGAAATGGGATCCTCCATTGCTTATCACAATTCGAGAAATTCCAAAGCGAGTGAAAATGATTGATTTAAACAGCTTTATAACCACTTTTGCATCATTAGTAGGGCGGGCGACTGCTTCTACCCATTTAGAGACATAGTCTACAGCTACTAAAATGTATTGGTTTCCAAAAGAAGTTGGGAAAGGTCCCATGAAATCAATTCCCCATACATCAAAGATTTCGACTTTAAGAATGAAGTTTTGAGGCATTTCATTCCTCTTACTGATGTTGCCCATTTGTTGGCATGAATCACAGCGTGAGATGTAGGCGTGAGTGTCTTTGAACATAGTAGGCCACCAAAATCCTGCTTGAAGAACTTTTGAAACCGTTTTGTAGGTTGCGAAATGTCCTGCATAACTATGGCATCCAAACAGTATTCCTTCTATTTCTTCTTCAGCCACACACTTTCTGAATAAACCATCTACACATCTCCTTTAGAGATAAGGTTCGTCCCAGAAATAATGGCGGATTTCCTTTAAAAATTTCTTCTTTTTATAGCCAAAGAATTGTGGAGGTTCGATGTCTGCAGCTAAGTAATTTGCTATATGCCTAAACCATGGGGTGTCAAAAGCATCTGACCGCCGTATAGTAGGTTGGGATGGCTTTTCTTGCACGGTAATAGGTATAGTTTCCATAGCGTAAACATTTTCTTCTGGCAAGCTATCATTCAAAGGGAGTTTCTCTTCCACTCGAATCCTTGAAAGATGATATGCTACTCCGTTATCTGCTCCTTTCCGATCTCGAAATTTCAATATAAAATTATTGCAGCAGGAGTATCCATCTGATCAGCCTCGGTTTGGCGTCTTTCTTGGACATGAGATATACTTGATTGCAGCATGGTCAGTATGGACGATAACCTTAGATCCTACGAGATAAGATCGAAACTTCTCAAATGCAAAAACGATGGCTAAAAGCTCCCTCTCCGTAGTCGCGTAATTACATTGAGCTTCATCCAAAGTTCTACTCGCATAGTAGATTGCGTGTAGTTTCTTTTCTTTCTGCTGACCAAGCACAGCTCCAACAGCAAAATCACTTGCATCACACATGATTTCGAATGGTTGTTCCCAATTAGGTGGTTTCACAACTGGACCGGAAACAAGGGCGTGTTTGATCTTATGAAATGCTGCCAAGCACTCATCATCGAATTCGAAGTTTGTTTCCTTGCAGAGCAGACGTATGAGCGGTCTGGCAATCTCTGAGAAGCCTTTTACGAATCGCTTGTAGAATCCAGCATGCCCAAGGAAACTTCGGATTCCCTTCACATTAGTTGGAGGTTGTAGGCTAGTCATGACTTCAATCTTTGCTTTGTCCACTTCAATACCTTTTCCAGATATTTTATGTCCAAGCACAATTCCCTCGCGGACCATGAAGTGACATTTTTCCCAGTTAAGGACAAGATGCTTGTCTTCACAGCGCTGCGAAACTTTCCCTAATTTTGCTAAGCATCTGTCGAAAGAGGATCCATAGACGGAAAAATCATCCATGAAGACTTCCATGAAATCTTCGATGAAATCTGTGAAAATAGACATCATGCACCGCTGAAATGTTGCAGGTGCATTACACAATCCGAAAGTCATTCGCCGATAGGCAAAAGTTCCTTATGGACAGCTGAATGTCGTCATTTCTTGATCTTCCGGTCTAATCGGAATTTGGAAAAATCCAGAATAACCATCTAGAAAGCAGTAATATTCGTGATTTGCCAATCTCTCTAGCATTTGGTAAATGAAAGATAAAGGAAAATGATCTTTCCGAGTTGCTGCATTCAGTTTTCGGTAATCAATGCACATTCGATGTCCCGTCACTGTTCTTGTAGCAATCATTTAATCCTTGTCATTTTTGATAACAGTCAGTCCTCTTAGGGACAACATGCACAGTACTAACCCAAGTGCTGTCCGAGATAGGGAATATGATTCCTGCTTCCAAAAGTTTCATGATCTCCTTCTTTACCACTTCCATCAGGTTTGGATTCAACCTCCTTTGGCTTCCAATCGCATTCTTGGCATTGTCCTCAAGATTTATCTTATGCATACAGAGGTCTGGGGAGATTCCTTGTATGTCATCAAGAGAATAGCCTATAGCTTTCCTATACTTCCTTAACTCATTTAACAGCTTAGTAGTTTCAGCTCTACTTAAGCCAGAACTTATAATGACAGGGTAAGTTGAGTTTGGCACAAGGAAAGCATACTTGAGTCCATCAGGAAGAGGTTTAAGCTCGACTTTTGGAGCTTTGAGCTCGCTCCATGGGTCATTTATAGCTGCCAAGGTATCTTTTGGAGGAGTAGGGATGTGAGATTCCTCATTCAGGTCCAGATAGTTCACAAGTTTTGCATAATCCTCGGCCTTATCGAGCATTTGCGCACACCCTTTTGAAACGTCTTCGAGCAGGTTTCGATCAGCATTTGTGGTGGTGAGGATGATTTTTAGGGGGTCATCAAGAAGGATTTCTTCATAAACTTCCTCAGTAATAATATCAAGCTCATCAACCCGACAAAGCCTGTCATCTAAGGTGGGTTTCTCAAGACTCTTGTTCATATAAAACTGCATAATCAAACTCCCTAGATGTAGGTCTATCTTTCCTTCCGGAACATTGATTATTGCTCCTGCAGTTGATAAGAAGGGTTTACCGAGTATCAGAGGGTCATTTGGCTCTCTTTCCAATTCAAGCACTACGAAATCAGTCAGAATACAGTTTTCTCCAATTGTGACAGATACATCAACCAAGACGCCTTCTGGTCGTCTGACTGATCGATCGGCAAGAATCAGTGAGATTTTTGTGGGCTGGAAAGTATGATATCCTAAATGTTTTGCGACTGAGAGAGGCATCATGTTGATCCTTGATCCCAAATCACATAGACAACATTCAAAGGTCATATTCCTGATTGTGCAAGAGAATACAAAACTTCCCGGATCTTCTTTCTTCTGGGGGACATGGTTTTGTAAGATGAAACTACATTCATGAGTTATCATCATAGCGCTTTCTTCTAATGCGAGAGAATTTGTTAGAATACCCTTCATGTATTTCCTAAGAGCAGGTATCATTGCACAAGCTTCAATGAAAGGTAACCTCACATTTAACTACTCCATTATCTCTTTCAGCTTAGCCCTTTCTTTCTCCTTCTTTGGTCCTTTCAAAGCTCGTTGGTATGGTGATTTGGGCTTGTAGACACGAGTAAGAGGAGGAGGTATAGGTTCTTCTTCAACAATTTCTTGAGGGGCGTTTTCCTTCTCCTTATCTCTTTCTTTCCCAACTGCTGCATCCTCCTTCTTTATTAGCCGAAACTTCTCCTT
>NW_006256901.1:5189124-5239944 GCF_000478725.1 Eutrema salsugineum | reverse complement strand
TTGAAATCTTTTGGATATTCTGGTTCCTGTAAGCGAAACCACTCCTCAGGGTTATTGCTTTTAAGTGATCAGAGGTCTCCAATTCATTTATTTTTTCAGAAAAAGGTTCATCAAGATCATTAACAGAAGAATCTGTCTCCTTTGATTCATCACTAATCTGAAAAAGAAAAAGGGTGGAGAGCTTGTTAATAGCATCTTCATGCTTCTTTGATTGACTCTCCATCTCCTTTTTGAGTCTTTCAACCTCTTTTTCTAGTTCTTCAATCCTGGAAAAAGGATAATAAGGAGGAAATGTGGAATTGGGTTGATCAGATTGGGCTTGCATGAAAGAAGGTTGAAAAGAGGGTTGGAAATCAGGCTGGCCGCGGTCAAAATACGCTGACCCGCGGTAAAACTCCTCTTGGCCGCGGCCAAAAATTTCCCATCCGCGGTGGAGGTCGGTTTTGCCGCGGTTTAAAGGTTCCTACCCCTGATGGGGTTGATTCTGCTCAGCCTCTTCAATCTGATAGACATCGGCAGTTTGCATCATCTCCTGAGTTTGGAAACTCCTCTCTACCCCAAGGTCGTTCATCTTTTCGACGCAGGGTTTGTTATGTTTGCTTTTATCATCAGAGTTATGAATCGGACCAATCGCACAAAGGATCTTCTGGATGTCTTCCCTAATCTGATCTAGACATTCTTTACTAACAGGTGGTTCTTTTTCCTCGATCCTAGAACATCTAGATTCGGTTAGAAGTCTTCTGTTTCTGATACTTCCAGCTAGATTAGTGATATAGGCGTGAGCCTCATCTACAGTTCTAGTAGAAAAGTCTCGTTTGCTAGAGGTTTCAAAAGAAAACTTCAGTTCTTCATTAACTCCATGGTAGAAGATGGTCATCAGGCACTCCTCGGAGAAACCATGGTGTGGGAAATCTCTTTGGTAATCTCTGAATCCTTCCCAGGCGTCATAGAGGTCTTCTGTGTCCTCCTGCTGAAATTTTTGGAACTTGTCCCTTAAGAGATTGGAACGATCTCTGGTGTAAAAGTGACTTAGGAAAGCCTCTCTACACTCTTTCCACGTCTTTAAGAGTGCAGGTGGCAAAGTTTTAAGCCAATTACTAGCTCTACCAGTTAGAGAGAATGGGAAGAGGACACACATATGGTAATCGGTATTTTTCATTATGGTTGAACACAGCTCTTCAAAATTTTCAATATGATCTATTGGGTGTTCAGTAGAAAAACCGTTATACTTCTTGATATAGCTAATGTATTGTACCTTAGCCTAAGAGTCGCCATCCTTAGGTAAGGGTGGTCGAATTGCTCGCCTATCTGCGTTAAGTTTGTGAGTATCACATTCTCCAATCAGCTGTTCTCCCTTCTTGGAATACTCTGGTTCTCCAATCAATTCATTGCCATCATCGATTGGGTCATTAAGTTTATCAAATTACTGATCCCAAAATGCTGGAAGATGGGAGTCAATAAACTGCCTACAGACTCAGTCCTCTGCTTCGTACCAACTCCAGAAAAAGGTTTGCTCTGCAGCGAAACCAAGTGATGGGAAAAAACAGTTCCCATGTTGACGTCAGTGGCATGCGCAGAACTTAGGAAATGCTCAGCATCTGTAAGATCACCAATGGCAACATAGAGAAGAGCCAGCTCAGAGAGGCGTATCTTACCTGGAGCTGACTTGCACTGAATGGTGTTGCCCAAAACGCGAAGAAGGCATCGCAGAACAGGGTGTCGCACATCGGTCTGGGACGTGGTCTTCGAATTATAGCGGCAATTCCTAAAGTGGGACCAGAAAGCCTGCACATCGATCGTCTGAGTCGGAAGATAAACTCGTGGGAGATCCTTCCAAAAGCCATAGATAGCACAAAGATCGCGGAAAGGAAACCTGTAGCGAACTCCTCGGATCATGAAGGTGAGAGTACCCTCCTGCGCATTATGGGCAGCCTCATTGGTGTAGTAGATGCGAACTGAAGCCAAGAACTGCCAAGCAAGGTCAGCGAAAAAACATCGTAAGGCCTGGTAGCCATTGTCCCCAATCCGAGCTTAGCCAGCAGACGCAGCAGCTCAGAATCTGAACCCAGACGTCGAATATCGAGAATGTCCAGAAATCGGGTACGGACCATCTCGATGTTCATCCAAGCATCGTCCCAATCATCAGAAATCGGCCTATGGAGGCACTAGACACTCTCGGACACCCTCCTGGGAGAGTTGTCCCAAACTCGCCAGGAAACGATGTGCACCTTTTCCCGTTTCGGCCAAGGGGGCCAAATCCTCTCAGCAGGTGACTCAGGTGCAGCAGGACGCGATGGCGGTGGTGAGGCGGAGCGATCTCGTGGTGGTGCAGCAGGTCGAAGATGGGAGGATGTGAACGCCTGCAAATCCTGGGAGTCATGGAATTTGACCAAATAGCGAGATCCTGCGAGTACCGCATTGATGATCGTGCGTTGCCACAGGTCACCTACCAAAGCCTCGACGTGATCGCCAAGGTTGAATATCACCGTGTCTGGTTATTGCGAGCTGGAGGCGGCATTCCTACATTGTCGTTTGCGTGGAGGCATCTGCAAACCACAAAACAGAGCAAACCAAACAAGGAGGAAAAACAACAAGTTAGCGAAAGTGAAAAACAGAAATTGGCTATTCCAGCATTTCTTGCTATCAAGACTAACAAGGCGAGCAGCACAGTCACCAAAATTCACCCTAATTCAGTTCTGAAACTCTACATGCGAAAATTTCGAACAAGAGTTGTCATGAAGAACAAAATTTCAAAAATCTGCCAATTAATCAATGAGAAGTGCACAGGATTGTCGAAATATGCTCTACATCAGCCTCAAGGTGAGAAATCGAGTAACAAAACAACCCAGAGAGAGCAAATTCGACATTCCATACCTGAAAACCGATATCGAGAAAGTGAAATTTCGAGTGGTTTACAGTGTTGAAGTGGAAAATCGATGGAAGAAACAGAATGAAGGTGAAAATCCGATGAGGTTAGACTTTTGAAACACTCAAATACGTGAAGAATTGAGTAAATCGGTTTTTGGTGACTGGAGGGAAGGCTATGGTGTCGAGTGCGGCTAAGGGAGGAAGGAGATGAATGAGGGTTTTAAACAAAAGGGGGAAAGGAGATTTACCTGTTTGGTAGTTGATAACACCGTATTTTGACCACTTTTATGGATCATAATTGTATCTTATCCAGGTGTTTTAACTCTGTTTTCAATGGTTTTTAAAGTGTTTTCAATGTTTTCGAGTTTCAAAAGACTTTACAGGAAACTTGGGCAAAACCGTCAGAAGTATGACAAGCAATGAAGACCTTCTCACCGTCTGATCACCCCCAAAATTTGAGACAAAATATAGGATCCAACCAGCTTTCTAATGCACTTGGTTTGGAGACAAACCAACGGTTAGATCTTCAGATACTCCCGATGCAAGAATTACAGAAAATGCAGTTCCGGAAGAGAGCAGGTGCCGGGACCGCGGCCAACACCCATTTTCCCGCGGGTAGAGCCACCGCGACCGCGGAATTTGGTCGTTCACTTTCCCGACGACTTAATTAAAGCCCAGATCAATTCCTTTCGTTATTTTTGAAGCCCTAAGTGTCCAGAACAACCCCAGAAGCTATAAATACCCCCTTTAGGTCATTCTAAAGAAGAGAGACCGAAACTTAGACAACTTAGAGAGAGAGAGAGAGGGATTTCGGCTGGAACCCTAGAAGAGGCCGCCCTCAATCCCGAAGAAGGAGCCACCGCTGGAGAGCACCATCGCGCCTCCACCTGCAACTCCGTTTTTCGTTTTTCTTCCTTCTTCTCTTTAATTTCCTGCAACTTTCAATACTCTGTGATGATTGTTTACAATATGATTGAGTAGTTACCCAGTTGGGTTTAAAGGGATTTTTCAAAGGGAATTTCATGTGTCTTTGCTTATGAATCGATAGATTTAGGATCTATAATCTTCTAGATGTTCTTCGTTTGCCTTTAATCTTACTGCGTGATTCTTTGCTGGCCACTTAGAAGCCGATCTGATATGATATGTTGCGAAAGCTTTCATTGATTGTCTGAACTAGGGTGAAACGAGCAATTCTTCTATAGGAGTGGAAACCTACCTGTAGTTGAGTTGTGAATATTGATGAGTCTTGTTTAAAATCGACCTAGCATAGACCATGAACCCCTGCGAAACCCCTTGAGCCCCAACGTTTGTATTTCATTGCTTACAACCTTCAATTTAGTTTGCTTTTCATTTACTTGTTCTTTGCTTTCAATCGCCATTTAGTTGCCTTCATTCGCTTTTGTTTAATCGGTTTTTACTTGCTTTTATTTGCTTTCACTTTCAATTGCTTTTACTTGTTTAGCTTTCTAGTTTAGATTTAGTGACAACAAAAACCCAAAACCAAAACCAAAACCTTTTTAGTTCTAATCTGATTTAAGCGTTGCAGTGAATTCGTACTGAAACAACTAAGTGTCTGTGGATCAATACCCTAAGTACTACAGCGCACATCTGTGCACTTGCAGACATTTAGGGGTTATAAATTTAAAACCTGAAGCTTAGTAAAACGAAAACAACCAACCCCGCGCTTTTGCTCGCATCAAGTTTTTGGCGCCGTTGCCGGGGACTTAAAATTTGTTTCGTTGCGAATCCCAGCTTAAATCCATTAGAACACTTGTTGATTTTTACTTTTTCTTTTGAATTTTTCAGGTTTCTCTGAGATGAGAGACCGGGAACATGTTCCCGGAACTCTTGGTGATCCACCAAATCGTGTGGATGGTGATACACCAAATCGTGTGGATGGTGATCCAAGGGATGATGACCTGACTGATGATGAGTTTGAAGAACCGATTTATGATGACAATGAGCTAATCGGATCGGTCAAACACAAAGATGATGATGAACTGATTGGAAGTTTTGATTCACTCGAAAAGTTCATGGTAGATCGAAGAGCTATTCAACCAGCCTTACCAGAGGATGGCAAAACCGAAATTAAGGTACCCCATATCCATTTAGTTCAACAATATCAATTCTCTGGTTATTCATTCGAAAACCCGATAAACCATATCGAGACTTTGGAAGAATTATGTGCAACCATTACAGCAAATGGTGATTACCACAAGTGTAGTCTTTTCCCATTCTCTCTTAGAGATAAAGCCAGCAAATGGCTAAAATCTTTGCCACCTGCTTCACTAAAAACGTGGGCAGCGTGTAGAACTGCTTTCCTAAATCGTTTTTACACTAGAAATCTTTCAAATCTCTTAAAAGAAAGAAGATAAGAACTTTTAAACAAAAAGAAGATGAAGATCTTTTAGATACTTGGGAAAGATTTAGGGAGTACCAAAGAGATTGTCCACACCATGGATATGCCGAGGAATACCTGCTAGGTATCTTCTATCGCGGTATAACTCCAGAGTTACGACACTCTTTCGACGTAGCAAGTAATGGAGATTTCACAACTAGATCTGTAGAAGATGCTCACGTTTTCATTAAAAAATTAGGCAACAGCATCCGAAATCAAGTAACCTTTGGTAATTCTGCACTTCCTGAGAAGAAAGAAGAAATTTCGGAAGTTATAAAGTGTCTCCGTCACATAATGAGTCATCTTGGATTGCAACAACCAAATAAGGTACACAATACGTGTAACTTTGATGGCTGGGACAACCCAATGGATTCTTATGATCAAGGGATGATGAACACTGCAGAAGTCTATCAAGTTCAAGATTTTCCATTCGTTTCTGATCACCGCGGGTCCATTCGTCCGGACCGCGGCCAAGCAAGCTTTCACCGCGGTCGTGCTGGTTCTGACCGCGGCCAAGACGTGTTTCACCGCGGTCGTGAGCCACCTGAGCGCGGGAAATTGTCTTCTGAACTTGCCTGGACACCACCTTCCGAACCAATCTCGGCTATTCAATCTAATCCTGTTCCATATCCAAGTTTTCCTTCTTCTGAAGCTGAAAACCTAAACAAAAAGAATTTAGAGCTTGAAAAATCTATGTCTAAAGAGATTAGTGATCTTAGATCTGAACTAAAAGAGATGCAGAAGGGTTTCGATGAAAGATTATCCACCCTCCTTAGCATAATGGCCAAAACTAATTCTAAAAACTTAGAAAAATCTGAAGAGGAGCCAAGTGAAAATTCTTTCGAAAGCTCAAGTGAAGCAGATCCCTCCGATGATGTGAAAGCTATCACACTTAGGAGTTGATTAGCTTACAAAGATCCTGAATTTCCTAAAGATCCCGAAGATGAGGAAAAGGGTAAGGAAAAGGAGAAAGAAAAAGAAAGAATCACGAATGAAGATGTTGAAAAAGAAGTGGTAGGAGAGAAGGATAGAGAACAAGTAAGAGAAGATTCATCCCGGGAAATCCTCGGAGAAGACCCGATTCCACCTCCACCAACTCGTGTCTATAAACCTAAACCTCCATATCCTAGAGCCTTAAGAGCCCCTAAGAAAGAAAAAGAAAAAGCTAAGCTGAAAGAGTTGATTGATCAATTAAATGTGAAATTACCTTTCGTAGAAGCTTGTGCTATGATTCCTGCTTTAAGAAAATACATGAAGGGTATTCTAACAAATTCTTTAACTCTTGAAGAAGGTGTTATGATGATAACCCATGAATGTAGTTCTATCTTGCAAAGCCGAATCCCTGAAAAGAAAAATGATCCTGGAAGCTTTGTACTTTCATGCACCATCAATGATGTAGCTTTTGAGCGTGCTCTCTGTGATTTAGGTTCTAGCATAAACATGATGCCTCTTTCAGTAGAAAAACGTTTAGGACATCACACTTTCAAGCCCACTAAAATTTCTTTAGTATTAGCTGATCGTTCTGTTAGACAACCAGTAGGTATCCTAGTAGATATTCCTGTAGAAATCGAAAAATGTTCCATACCCACCGATTTCGTAGTTCTAGAACTAGAAAAAGAACCTAAGGATCCACTTATTCTTGGAAGGCCATTCTTATCTACAGCCGGAGCCATAATCAATGTTCCTGAAGGAAAAATCGACCTTCATCTAGCCGGTTCAATTATGCAGTTTGACATGAACAAAAGTTTCGATAAACCAACTTTGGATGGCAAAATTTGTTGGGTTGATGAGTTAGACGGAATTATTGAGGAAGTCTATGAAGATCTGCTTCTAGACGACCCTTTAAGTGTCACGCTTTCACCCGCAAAAGATGAACGCAATTTCCTTGAAGGAATTTCGAGTGAATGCGCACGTATGCTTGATAAGTCCGAAACTTATAGGAAACCTCTAAACTATCTAGATCTTAAGGACCAAACAAACATTCCTACACCTCCTAAAGACACTGCCGCAGCAATTAATGATCCTTGGAGCGAGCTTAAAGCCCCTAAAGTTGAGCTTAAACCTCTTCCCGTCAGACTTAAGTACGCCTTCCTTGGACCAAATTCTACTTATCCTGTCAAAATAAACTCTAGTTTGACGGAAGAAGAAACCACAATGCTGTTGACTGAGCTGAGAAAGCATAGAAAAGCCTTAGGATATTCACTTGATGACATACCTGGAATCTCTCCAGATCTTTGTATGCACAAGATAAATCTAGAGGATAATGCTAAAAACTCAATCGAAAGTCAAAGGAGACTAAACCCTAATCTCATGGATGTTGTCAAGAAGGAGATTATGAAGCTTTTAGAAGCTGGAATAATCTTTCCTATCTCAGATAGCACTTGGGTTAACCCAGTTCACGTTGTTCCTAAGAAAGGAGGAGTCACTGTCATTAAAAATGATAAGGATGAAATGATTGCTACAAGATCAGTAACTGGACATCGTATGTGCATCGATTACCGGAAGCTGAATGCAGCAACTAGGAAAGATCATTTCCCACTTCCCTTCATAGATCAAATGCTAGAAAGGTTAGCTAATTACCCTTACTATTGCTTCCTTGATGGATACTCCGGATTTTTCCAATTTCCTATTCGCCCGGAGGATCAAGAAAAAACGACATTCACTTGTCCATATGGCACGTTTGCTTACCGACGTATGCCTTTTGGACTGTGTAATGCACCTGCCCAGTTCATGTTGTTCCAAAGAAAGGAGGAGTCACTGTCATTAAAAATGATAAAGATGAAATGATCCCTACAAGAACAGTAACTGGACATCGTATGTGCATCGATTACCGGAAACTGAATGCAGCAACTAGGAAAAATCATTTTCCACTTCCATTCATAGATCAAATGCTAGAAAGATTAGCTAATCATCCCTACTATTGCTTTCTTGATGGATACTCCGGATTTTTCCAAATTCCTATTCGCCCGGAGGATCAAGAAAAAACGACATTCACTTGTCCATATGGCATGTTCGCTTACCGACGTATGCCTTTTGGATTGTGTAATGCACTTGCTACCTTCCAGCAGTGCATGATGTCGATCTTCACAGATTTTATTGAGGATTTCATGGAAGTGTTCATGGACGATTTCTCTGGCTATGGATCTTCTTTTGAAAAATGCTTAGGCAACCTTGGTAAAGTTCTGCAAAGATGTGAAGATAAGCATTTAGTATTAAATTGGGAAAAATGTCACTTCATGGTACAAGACGGAATCGTGCTTGGGCACAGAATTTCTGGAAAAGGTATTGAAGTTGACAAGGCTAAAATCGAAGTCATGACCAGCCGACAACCACCCACAAACGTAAAAGGAATTCGTAGTTTCTTAGGACACGCAGGATTCTATAGGCGATTCGTAAAAGATTTTTCTCAAATAGCTAGACCTCTTACGCGTTTGTTTTGCAAGGAAACAAACTTCGAGTTCAATGATGAGTGCTTAGCCGCATTTCATAAGATCAAAGAAGCCTTGTTTCCGCTCCAGTCGTGCAAGCACCTGATTGGGAACTCCCATTCGAAATCATGTGCGATGCAAGTGACTATGCAGTCGGAGCAGTGCTTGGCCAACGAAAAGTTAAGAAACTGCACGTAATCTACTACGCTAGCAGAACTCTAGACGAAGCTCAATGCAATTATGCTACAACAGAGAAAGAACTTCTAGCTGTCGTATTTGCATTTGAGAAATTTCGTTCTTATCTCGTAGGATCTAAGGTCATAGTTCATACTGATCATGCTGCAATCAAGTATTTAATGTCTAAGAAAGACGCTAAACCTCGGTTGATAAGATGGATCCTCCTACTGCAAGAATTCGATATCGAAATTCGAGATCGGAAAGGAGCAGATAATGGAGTTGCAGACCACCTTTCACGAATTCGAGTTGAAGAAAGATTGCCTCTAAATAAAAGTTTGCCAGAAGAAAATATCTATGCAATAGATACTACCCCCAATGCCAATACCGCACCACCACGTCCTCTAATGCGACAAGCAGATGCTTTCAACACCCCATGGTTTAGGCACATAGCAAATTACCTAGCAGTTGATGTAGAACCACCACAATTCTTTGGTTATAGGAAGAAAAAGTTCCTGCAAGACATAAGACATTATTTTTGGGATGAACCCTATCTCTATAAGAGATGTGCTGATGGGTTATTCCGAAGATGCGTGGCTGAAGAAGAGATGGAAGGAATTTTATTCGGATGCCATAGCTCGTCTTACGCAGGACATTTTGCAACCTTCAAAACCCCTTCAAAGATCTTGCAAGCAGGTTTTTGGTGGCCTACTTTGTTCAAAGATACTCAATCTTATATATCGCGATGCGAAAAATGCCAAAGGATGGGCAATATAAGCAAAAGGAATGAGATGCCTCAAAATTTTATTCTCGAAGTCGAAATTTTCGATGTCTGGGGAATAGATTTTATGGGACCCTTTCCTACTTCTTTTGGAAACCAATACATCTTAGTAGCAGTAGACTACGTCTCTAAATGGGTAGAAGCAGTCGCAAGTCCCACCAATGATGCAAAAGTCGTCATGAAGCTGTTTAAGTCTGTTATATTCCCGCGTTTTGGAGTTCCTAGAATTGTGATAAGCGACGGAGGATCGCATTTCATCAACAGAGTTTTCGAGAATCTTCTTAGAAAGAATGGAGTTACACATAAAGTTGCTTCTCCATACCATTCCCAAACCAGCGGTCAAGTAGAAATCTCAAACAGAGAAATCAAGTCGAATTTGCAGAAAACAACTGCAGTTCATCGCAAGGATTGGTCTACCAAGCCTGACGATGAATTATGGGCATATCGAACAGCATTCAAGACACCGTTAGGAACAACACCATTCAACCTAGTTTACGGAAAAGCATGTCACCTTCCAGTAGAACTCGAGTATAAGGTGATGCGTGCTCGTGTCAACTACGTGAGGGAACAAGTTTTACCCTTAACAAAACAAAAGAAAGCCGCAAGTGCACAGCTAATCAGTTGTAGTATTTAGGGATCGAATCCACAGAGATTTGTGTGCCTGGTATTCTTCTACGGTTTTTAACTTTATGTCTAGACTAAATTGGTTTTAAAGGTTGGTTGTTTTTCTTGTGAATTAAACTAAAACAAAAGAAAGCAAATAAATCTATCCAAAAAAGCAAGTAAAGAAAATCGAATGAAATGCAAATGGAATAAGTAAAGTATCGAACTAAACAAAAATAAGGCAAGTAAAATATCGCATGAAAGGTAAATAAAGCAAGTAAATAACGAACTAAGGAAATTGAAATGCAGGTCTAAGAAAGCAAGTAAAAAATCGATGGAATTGTAAACTATGGCTAAAAACGCTGAGCTTTTGGGAACTCTAAGGGATTATAATCGGTTTTAACACTAAGGTAGATAGATTGGAATTGACGGATAACAATATATGGGTTCTAGAGCTAGAGTACGGCGGTATGACTACGTCACCGTTGTGATCATAACCAACTGTTTCTCGCAACCCTGACCAGTAGGTTTCCACTCTGGCCCTGGAAGGGAGAGAACGCAAGAGCTGCACAAGACTCGTCAATACTCATGATCTCGTCGCAGGTAGGTTTCCACTCCTACGGAAAAATCGCCTGTTTCATTCTAGGGCTGATACTTAATGAAAACTTTCGCAACACTAACTATCTAGATCAGATACTAGGTGATCAATCAAGCATACATGCAATAAGAACAAGAATAAACAGAGAACAGGTCGAAATCCCAGATCTATAAACCCAGATGTCTTAATCAATTATGAGAGCCCCTTTCGGGAACCCTAAGCCCAACACGGGATCTACTCAGACATGGCTGAGTTCGACATCATCATTGGTTTTAATAAAAGTAATGAAAAACAGTAAAGAAAAGAGATAAAGAAAGCTTCTCTATTGAAGAATGATATGTCTCCATTTTACATCATTTAGATTGCATTATAGAGTCCTCATCATGTGTTTTCTCATGTAAATTGAGTCTTTAGGCGTTAAAATAGGACTTAGGGCTTGCATTAGGTCCCAAAGAGTTTTGCATGTTTTGAAGTCTTTATCAGGAGCTTTGGAGACCAATTGGAGCCTAAGAAGAGGAACAGAAAAGAAAACGGTGAAGCAAGGGGTCAAAAATGGTGAAAACCGCTTGGAGGAATTTCTCGGCCAAATCTCGTACCGGCTGGTCGGAAACCTCGGCCAAAATGTTTACCGGACGCTCATTACCGGCCAAAAACCTTACCGATCGGCCAGAATCGAGTATCGAGTGCAAAAATACCACGGGACAAGTTTTTGACCAAGGCAAGAATTTTTACGACCAAAAAGCTTACTGCGGTACACAGCCCTCGGCCATTTTTCTTACCGCAGGAAGGTTTTTACGACCAAAAGTTGTCCTTGCCTGCGCAATTCAGAGATCAGCAATCCGGGGAACCTTCCGGTCCGAATCAGTTGGCGGGGTCTTCACCAAAGTTGGAGATAACCAAGCAAAGATTCCAGAACAGTTGGAATCATCCAATTCGGACCAGTGGAGAGAAAGATATGGCTTCCGGAGCATTCACCAGCATCGCGCGTACCCGAGAACTGAACGGCGAACTTCAAAGATCATGGCGGACGGAGCCCCTCCAGACCGAACCAGCTTACCCGGTCTTCACCAAAGTTCGAGATCCATGGAAGATCTTCTCATAGCATTTGGAAGACAGGGTCTCCGGAGTTCACATCGGTCTAAAAGTCTATTTTCCGGTGATTTCAGTGCGGCGCAAAGATGTTAAATCCAGGAAGCCTTCCACTCCCCAAGCTCCGATGGTTTCTTCACCAAAGTTCGAGCTTATTGAGTCATCTTGACTGTGGAACTGGTCCCAGAGCAATTGGAGTCGTGTGCTGAAAGTTACTGCTTCCGGAAGGTGACATGGTCGATACAAGCCTTAAAGAGTTGCGATACGCGCTAAGTATTCTCACAAGCCTCGGTATCTTTACCTTGGCGTCACTCAAGTCGAGGCTCATATCTTGGAAGTATTCTGGACTAGACCTCGTGCCAAAGCCTTGGCATGGTTAGATCGAGGCATGCATACGTAAGAACTGAAGCTGGAAACGACTAAGTGTTGAAAGTACACCTCGGTGTAATGACCTCGGCGTGCATGCCGGACTGTGTTCTCCCAAGCACCTCGACATCATGACCCCTTGACATTTTATCCTGAGGTCCCTTGTCACGAAACCAGAATCAAGAACAGAATGGCTCAAGAACATACACGTGAGGATAGATCAAAGACTAGGGTTCATGCATGTTCTTGACGTGTTCTTCACGAGATCTTCATGTGGATCCTGACTCACGTGCACGCCTCGGCATGAAAACCTCGGCTTCACTTTCCGACACACCGTGGCACTCACCCATCAACCCAAGAAGGTGGTTCAGTACCCGGTTTGTTCCGGGCTGACCCGCGACACTTTCCCTTTGCTATAAATACATTTTGAGACTAAAAACCTAGTTATCTTATCTCTTATCTGTTTTTAGCTCTAAGAACTTGCCTCTTTTGTGAAACCTGATTAATCTAATCCGATATCTCGTTTTTGCATGAGAATCTTGTTCTTTCTTTATTTTCTTTCGTCATCCAACATCAAACTCCTTATCATGACTAGCTACACGTCTTGCAAAGGACTTAGTGAGCTCGTTATGATCAGTGAGTAGTCGTTTAAGCGGCTTTAGATAGGTAGATTAGGGTGCTTTCAAGGTAGATTAATGGGTTTAGGTGTCTAGTCTTGCATGTTTCATTCCTTAACCGACGAGATCTCTAGGCTGGATCCAAGCACATCACTTGAGGTTCAGATCTGAGACATATCTTGCATCAAAAGTGTTTGTAGAAATGTCTGAACCACTCGGTTAAGGGTTTAAGAGTCTTTCATCGCGAGAGTGATAGTTTGTTCTCTTAAATGATGTTTTTGAACTGATTCTTATTGCTGACTGATTCGTGCTTCTCAAAAGGGATTTTGGTATGAAAGAGGATCAGTTTAGATGTTTAATGCTTTCATGAGAAGATTAACATGCCTTGAGTTCCAAGTTAAATGAAATCGCTTGATAAAAATGGTTCATTAACCCATTAGTTTAGCTTGGAAGCACCCGAGTCAAATATCCTGTCTAA
This sequence comes from Eutrema salsugineum, assembly GCF_000478725.1. NCBI lineage: Eukaryota > Viridiplantae > Streptophyta > Magnoliopsida > Brassicales > Brassicaceae > Eutrema > Eutrema salsugineum. The sequence goes on along the minus strand of NW_006256901.1, from coordinate 5,226,544 downwards.
AGCTTCTGCCTTTATCATTCATTATCATTATCTGAATCACCTGTTTGTTATTTGCATCTTGATTAGTTTAAATCTCTGCTTTTATTTAACTTTATTGCTTATTTGCCTGTTCATCATCGTCACCAAACTTTTATCATCTTGTCTTGACTCAAGTGAACAAATGACATAGGCTAGTGTCTCGTTTACAAGCTTGGTTTGACACCCCTTATACTACTTTGACAAGGGGATTGATAACCCTTCTAAGAGCCTGAAAACTCTTAGTTATCAATTGGCGCCGTTGCCAACTTGTAGGAGCATTAGTCTCTTGTTTGTTCTTGAGTTCAAGCTTTTGTTTCCTTTGTTTTACTAACTTCTTTCCAAGTTCTTGTTTTGTTTTCAGGTGCATGAATACCAGGTCTCGGAGCACAGGATCGCTTTTCCCATACGACGATAACATCGACAGATTAGAAAGGCGAGCTCGCGAGAGAGAACGGCACTTTGACAGACTTGGAATGGCAGAACAACAGAGAATGGAGCAACAGGCTCAGGCAGCCGAGCACCAGGCTCAGGCTAATCAGGCGCAGGCAGGAAGAAATGAACAACAAGCCTATGTTAATCAGCAACAGGCTCAAAGAAACGAACGGCTTGCTCAGCAAAACCAACACCAAGCGAATAGAAATGAACAACAAGCCCATCATGTTCATCCACCACCGCCCCAAGTTCAGAGACAACATCCTCCAATCTGTGTTGGAGAGAATGACCAAGCTAATGCGCACCAATACCGAGCTGGGATTCAAGCTCCACCAGTTCAAAACAACAACTTTGAAGTTAAAGCTTCCCTGCTCAATATGGTGCAAAACTCAAAGTTCCACGGTCTCGCTGGAGAAGACCCTCTCGAGCATCTAGATCAATTTGATCGGGTTTGCGACTTAACCAAGATAAATGGCGTCTCCGAAGATAGCTTCAAGCTACGCTTGTTCCCTTTCAGCCTCGGTGATAAAGCACACCAGTGGGAAAAGAATATACCGAGGGGCTCTATACAAACCTCGGAGCAGTGTAAACTGGCGTTCTTATCAAAGTTCTTTTCCACATCACGCACGGCTAAGCTCAGGAATCAGATCTCAAGTTTCACGCAGCACAATAACGAGAGCTTTAGTGAAGCTTGGGAACGGTTTAGAAGCTACACTAACCAATGCCCACACCACGGCTTCTCAGAGGCATCCTTCTTGAGTACTTTATACCGAGGTGCACTCCCCAAGATCAGAAACCAACTCGATACAGCTTCAAATGGGAATTTTCTTGGAAAAGAGATCACTGCGGCAATGGAACTAGTTGAGAACCTAGCCATGTCCAATGACACGTATGGAGAGGACTTTGATAGAGCAAACCGTACAGAGGGATCTAGTGATGAACAGCGCATGAAAAAGGATATAAGAGAGCTTCAGAGTAAGCTTGACAAGGTTTTGATGGCGACTCAAAAGCCAATACACTTTGTAGGCGAGTTTGATGAGCATAGGGGCCAAGTTTTGAAGTGTCAATGAAGATGGTCTAACACAAGAGGAGCTGAATTACATAGGGAATCAGCAGAGGTATCAGCGGTTTAACAACTACAACAGTAACCCAAACCTCTCATACAGAAACCCGAATGTAGCTAACCCTCAAGACCAAGTGTACCCTGCTCAACAACAACAACAAAGCTATGCTCAAAAGGCTCCTTTTCAGAATACCTTCCAGCCCAAGCAACAGTTCAGTGGGCAACTGCACGGCTACACTCAGCAGAATCAAGCGGCTCAGAGTAACAACTTCAACAACCAACCGCAGCAACACAAGTTTCCACCAGGGTTCCATCCGCAGCCGATGGGTAATCAACAACAGATTCAGGGAACAGGTCAGAATCAAATGGGGAACGACGTCTGTGGGATACTACAGCAACTGTTACAGGGCCAGCAAAGGGTTGAGAGCCAGCACGCGACAATGCAGCAAGATATCAGAGAGCTTAAGCAGAATCAAGCTTCTACATCATCAAGAGGCCCGGCTTTACCAGGTAAACCGGAGCCGAACCCTAAAGAGTATGTGAACGCCATCACATTGAGGAGTGGTAAGGAATTACAAACTCCAACGCCTAAGACAAAGCTCATTGAGGCCAATGAGCAATTAGAGGGGGAGGCAGCCTCAGAAGATGCGTGTAAAGAAGCGGTCTTAGAGAAGGAACCGATCAAGGACAAAGGAAAAGAGGTGGAAAAGACAACCGAGCTTGAAAAGCCCTATGTTCCACCACCACCTTATCAACCCAAGATACCGTTCCCAGGGCGTTTCAAAAAGAAAATCCTAGACAAGGCCAAGGCGGTCTTTGAGAAACACTTGGAGAACACGCAACTCACCTTACCCATTATAGATGCTTTCTTAGCTATACCCCAGCTTGGGAAGTTTCTAAAGGACGCGATCCTCAACAAGACAAAGGAGCTCCAGGGTATAGTGATACTGAGCCATGAGTGCAGTGCCATAATACAAAGAATATCTATACCAAGGAAGCTATCCGATCCGGGCAGCTTCACTTTGCCGTGTGCTTTAGGTCACCTGAAGTTCTCAAACTGTTTATGTGACCTTGGAGCTTCTGTGAGCTTAATGGCTTACACGGTGGCCAAGAGATTGGGATACAAAAGCTATAAGCCAGCCAAGATCTCTCTTGTATTAGCTGATAGATCAGTTAGATTACCGGTGGGGTTGCTTGAGGATCTACCTTTGAGGATCGGTGAGATAGAAATCCCCACGGACTTCATAGTTCTTGAGATGGACAAGGAACCATTAGACCCTATCATCTTGGGCCGACCGTTCTTAGCAACCGCAGGAGCCATAATAGATGTGAGAGGAGGAATGATTGAACTACACATCGTTCCGAGACTATGAAGTTCAACGTGAAGGAAATGATGAAGAAACCGACCATTGGAGGTCAGGTTTTCTATGTGGAGGTAATGGAGGACCTGGCTGATGAGCTCCTTGAAGAGTTGAACGCAGAGGATCCGTTACAAGTGGTCTTAACGCGGGAACAAAGCGACCACGGGTACTTGAACGAGGAAAGCGAGGTGTACAAGCGTCTATTGGACAAACCGAGGGAACTTGGAGCTGAGGCGAGGTTTTTGGAGCTCCACACGAGCAGCCTCGACATTCTAGAAAGCGAGGAGTCAAAGGGAAAAGAAGAGACACCTCGGGATATCATGGTCGTGACAACTCATACCGAGGCCGATGGTAGACCGCGCGAGAATGAAGCAAAGGCCGAGGAAGCTGTTCCAGGCCAATGCAGCTTTGATGCCGATTGGAATGAGGCAGACGCACCCCCTGTTGAGCTCAAGCCTCTACCAACAGGGCTCAGGTATGCATTCTTAGGTCTAAACTCTACTTTTCCTGTGATCATAAACGATAACTTGCTTGAGCATGAGGAACGTGCATTACATAGTGAAATAAGGAAATTCAGGAGAGCCATAGGGTATTCCTTGGCTGACATTAGAGGAATCTCTCCTGATATATGCACCCACAGGATCCACCTAGAGGACCAAGCCATGTCCTCTATTGAGCACCAACGTCGACTTAACCCGAACCTCAAAGAGGTGGTTAAGAAGGAGATACTAAAGCTCCTTGAGGCAGGGATAATATATCCAATCTCTGACTCTCGGTGGGTATCTCCTGTACACGTTGTGCCCAAGAAAGGTGGGATCACGGTGGTGAAAAACGATAAGGATGAACTCATAGCCCAAAGAACTATAACCGGCCATCGCATGTGCATTGACTATAGGAAATTGAATTCTGCATCAAGAAAAGATCATTTTCCTTTACCATTCATGGATCAAATGCTTGAACGGTTAGCTAATCATCCTTATTTTTGTTTTCTCGATGGATACTCTGGGTTCTTTCAAATACCTATAGACCCCCGAGATCAAGAGAAAACGACATTCACCTGCCCTTATGGCACTTATGCTTATAGAAGAATGCCATTTGGTTTGTGTAATGCACCAGCCACTTTTCAAAGATGTATGATGCACATTTTCTCTGATCTAATTGAAGAGAAAGTTGAGGTGTTTATGGATGACTTCTCCGTATACGGCTCCTCTTTCTCCGAATGTCTTGCTAATCTTTCTCAGGTTCTCAAGCGGTGTGAGGAGCATAGGCTTGTCTTAAACTGGGAAAAGTGTCATTTCATGGTCCAAGAAATCATTGTCTTGGGACACAAGGTATCAGAGAAAGGCATCGAGGTGGATAAGGCCAAGATCGAGGTGATGGTGAACTTACAAGCCCCGAATTCTGTGAAAGGAATAAGAAGCTTCCTTGGCCACGCTGGATTCTATAGACGGTTCATCAAGGATTTCTCCAAGATAGCCAGGCCTTTGACCAGGTTATTGTGCAAAGAAGTGGATTTCAACTTTGATGAAGAATGTGAGGAAGCGTTCAAGAGAATCAAGGAGGCTTTGATCAGTGCACCGATTGTACAAGCCCCTGATTGGTCTATACCATTTGAAGTGATGACCGATGCATCTGATTATGCTGTAGGAGCTGTCTTGGGACAGAAGAAAGATAAGAAGCTCCATGTGATCTACTATGCCAGCCGCACTTTGGACTCGGCTCAAGAAAAGTATGCCACCACCGAGAAGGAAATGCTTGCCATTGTGTTTGCATTTGACAAATTCAGGAGTTATCTAGTGGGATCAAAGGTCACGGTTTACACAGATCACGCGGCCTTGAGGTACCTGATGTCTAAGAAGGACGCTAAGCCGAGGCTTTTGAGATGGGTCTTATTGCTCCAAGAATTTGACATGGAGATACTTGATAAGAAGGGCATTGAAAACGGAGCCGCAGATTGAAGAACAGGTCCCTATAGATGATGCTTTACCCAAGGAACATCTCATGTTAGTCCGGTCTTACTTAGAGATGGAGGAAGCCAATACGATCAAGGAAAGAAGCCTTCCATGGTTTGCGGATCTTGTGAACTACTTGTCTTGCGGATTAGAGCCACCAGATCTTGATACTTATCAGAGGAAGAAGTTCTTTAGAGATGTGATGAGGTATCATTGGGATGAGCCGTATCTTTACGTGCTTAACAAGGACCATCTCTATAGGCGATGCTTGGCCGAAGAAGAGATCCATCCAGTGCTACAAGAATGCCACGGCTCATCGTATGGTGGTCATTTAGGTGCGTTCAAGACAGTTGCCAAGGTTCTACAGAGCGGTTTCTGGTGGCCGACCTTGTTCAAAGACGCCCAGGAAGTGGTCTTGAGGTGTGAAGCTTGTCAAAGGCACGGAAACATATCCAAAAGGAATGAAATGCCCCAAAACCCAATCTTTGAAGTAGAAGTCTTCGACTGTTGGGGCATTGACTTCCTGGGTCCCTTTGTAAGCTCATATGGGAATCAATATATCCTTGTAGCAGTGGATTATGTGAGTAAATGGGTTGAAGCGGTTGCATCTCCGACCAACGATTCAAAAGTGGTGGTAAAACTGTTCAAGAGTATCATCTTCCCACGGTTTGGAGTACCAAGAGTAGTCATCTGTGATGGGGGAAGCCATTTCATCAACAAGACTCTTGAGAGTCTTTTGAAGAAGCACGGAGAAAGCACAAGGTGGCCACCCCTTATCATCCGCAAACCAGCGGCCAAGTGGAGGTTTCCAACCGTCAGATAAAGGCCATTTTGGAAAGGACCGTGAACTCATCCAGGAAGGATTGGAGCAAGAAACTTGACGATGCTCTGTGGGCTTACAGAACCGCCTACAAAACCCCCCATTGGAACCTCACCGTTTAACTTGCTCTATGGGAAGAGCTGTCATCTACCGGTTGAGTTGGAATACAAAGCCTTGTGGGCAGTGAAACTTCTGAACTTTGACATCAAGACCGCACAAGAGAAGAGGGTTTTACAGCTTCATGAGCTTGAGGAGATCCGGTTAGATGCTTTCGAGAGCTCTAAGATCTACAAAGAAAGAACCAAGGCGCTCCATGACAAGAAGATACACAAGAGAGAGTTCAAAGATGGGGACCAAGTTCTGTTGTTTAACTCAAGACTCAAGCTGTTCCCTGGGAAGCTGAGGTCTAGGTGGTCCGGTCCGTTCACGATTCTTGAAGTAAGACCCTATGGAGCCGTGGTTTTGAAAGGAAAAGATGGACAAGGCTTTGTGGTAAACGGCCAGAGGGTAAAGCATTACTTGGCATCAGAAACAAGGGAGGGAGCTACCTCAGTTCCTCTACTTGAACCGGAATCAGCCTGAAAAGGTATGAAAAGTCAAACTTAGCGACGTTAAACAAAGTGCTCTTGGGAGACACCCCAAGCTTATCCATGTACATATTTCGTTTTTCATCTTCTTTTTCTTTTTATTTGAAGCTTTTTGAAGGGTTTGTTAAGTGTTTCAGGAGTTAGACAGTGAACCTTGAGGGTGAAAGTGAGAGAAAGCTTGAAAAAGACACGGCCTGATGAATTAAGTCAAAGAGCATACATAGCCTCGGTATCGACCCTCGGTATATTCATACCATGGTCATCTTTTACCGAGTGAAAGCTTGAGAACCTCAGCTAGATTCCTCGACTTAATTTCATCATGGTCGTGTCTGAGAAGTGCTATGGTAAAATCTATGTGTGGGGGAGGCTCAGGGTGTAAACACCTCGGTATAAGTATACCGAGGGGCGATGTTCACTTAAAACGGTCAAAAACCTTGATCCGAGGCCGCGACCAGTTTACACCAAGGCCAGCCTGTTTAAACCCCCAAGCCTCACGTGTTCTTTGCTAAAAACAAGTGACCTCGGCATGATGCCCTCGTGGTGGAGCGTGCCGAGGCACTCGGTTTCAAGAAATGATCAAAAGCAAGAACACATGAAACACTTAGAACGAAGAAGAGGCTTTGCGAGGTCCAAAGAAAAGACGTGAAAGCTATGGGATTTACTCGTTGGCATGGGCGCAGTCAACTCGGCTTGGTACCCTCGGGGTGGAACATGTCGAGGCAGCTCAGAGTAACACGAGAAAATTTGGCTTGGTCTGTACAGCCCACGTCATCCCCATACCGCGTCCATTTGAAGGGTTGCGCGGCATTTTGAATTTGAACACCCGGTCAAAGTAGTTTTTGGCGCGGTCAACGGCTGGAGCTGGAGCAGAAGGGGGGACCAGTCCCACAACAGTCCAAATGCCAGCTGGAAAGCGCGCTCCAGCCCATACCGACCTCCATACTTGGCCAAAACGCAGAGTTTGCCCTCTAGACTCTTTTCTCTGCATTTCACGAACACAACTCACTCATTTCTCGTTCATTTTGCGTGATTCCAAGCACTCTAGACTCGTTAGGGTGTTGTCTACTCTGCATAAGCATCTCATTCAGCTTAAATCTTGCATTCCCAAAGGTATTTGCATCTTAAAGAACTCATCTTTTTCCTTCATTCTTTGCAAGCTTAAATGTTTGTAAAATGTGGAATCGATTCTTTTAGAGTATATCGGCCTTTGGGAACAATTTTGTAAATTCCACCAGGGTAGACAACACACGAAAAACCGGTCATTGCATTTAAAATCACTTATTCTTGAGTTTTTAAAATTCTTGAGAAAATGCGCTTGGAATCGGTCTTAATGATGATTTGTGTGTTTGAGCTGAAATGTCTAGATAACTTGTCTCTAATCGGTTGTTCTGGCGTGTTCTTACTCTCCTCGGTGTTTGACAAAGCTATGAATATCAGTTCTGCTAGAGAAAGAGTTTTGTACTTGCCAATCTTGAGATACATGTGCTTAACGATATACTTGGCTCTGACGGTTTCTTTGAGAATCTCCCTTGCAGATGACCGGAGACCGAACCGTTCCTACCCACGAGACAAACAGAAGTGCGGGCCAGAAGAGAGTTTTGAAGGGTAAAGCCGTTGCCGTGCCACGTAGTGGAGAGACCAGCAAGAAACCCTCGATGCGACCTGATGACGAGCCAACCCCCAAACGAGAAAGAAATACTGAGCTCACTCTGGCACCAGCTCTCGAGTCAAAGAGGAACGGTATGAAGGCAGCTGTGGGATCTGATCACAACGAGCCCGGAGCCTTAGTCCCTTATGTAAACAACGGTGACAAAAAGTCCAAGAAAGAACCAAAGGCCGAGCCCGAGGATGAGCACTTCCCAACCACTGAGGAATACTTGGACCACTTTAACTCAATCAGAGTGGCTCAAGTTCGATTCCCTGACTTGGAGTTGCTGAAGAAACTCGAGATACTTGATGACGTGACCCTCATTTTTGAGAATATGGGCTTGGCAAAGTTCTTTGAGATGAGCGATGTTGCCTATGAAGGGATTACACAGCAGTTTCTTGAAACCTTGGAGGTCATCATCTACCCCAAGAGAGATCCAAAGCGTTTACATGGCAAAGGATTCGGCCACATTGAGTTTGAAATGGATAACGTGCACTACAAGGTCATTTTCAAGGAGCTTGATGAAATCTTTGGGTTTGAAAGGAATGGAAGCTCGCTTGACAAGTTTGTGTACCCTCGTGATGAGTTGGCCGCCTTGTGGGAAACGATATCTTTTGGACCCTACCTCGGAGGCAAGAGCAAGACTAGCTGCATAAGGAACCCTGCGATCAGATACACAAACCGCGTCCTAGCATCAACATTCTTCTCGACCTTTAACCCTGGTGTTATTCACACGGCCGAGCTTGAACTATTGGGACTCGGACTGAAGCCGTTCATCACTCAAATGAAGAACAAGAAAGAGTTCCAAGGGCCGCTGCATGTACCATCATTGGGTGCATTCTTTGCCATTCAAATGCTCACTTATCGGCACAATGTATGGTGCGACCGCAAGAAGCGAGGAGCAAGAAGACTTCAGAACGGTTGGATAGTCACCAAGATCCTGAGGGCTCAAGGGTTTATATTCCCTGATTCACCAAAGAAGCCGAATCTCATTGATGAGTTATACCTAAACAAAAGTGGTTTCTTCGGAGGCAAGTTAGGGGACAAATGGGTTTACAACTTCACCCTACTGCATAGAGACGGCACACAGGTTCTACTGCCTAACCGAAGCCTCACCATGCTCGACAAGCAGTGTAACGTCTCATTCTACGTTCTCAAAGACCAGTTGTATAACCCAGCTCTCGACCCACCAACACGCAAATGCACCAAGGCAGCACCCAGCAAACCCGAGAACACTAATGGCCCGGAAGATTGTGATAACGAGGAGCAGAGACACTATGAGAGAAGGATCGGAGCAGGCCGCTATCACTTTGATCCGCAAGTGTGGGGTGAGCCTGAATATCACCAAGAAGCTGTATTCGCGAGTGAACACCCTCCAAAAGTGGTGTAAGTGGCAAGACAAAACCATCCACGCATTGGTGGATTGTGTGAGGCATTTGAAGAAGAAGGTAAAGCAGCTCACGAGGCCATCCTCACCGGATAAGAACTCAGCGACCTCAACCGCACCGATTACAGAAGAAGGAGTTGGAGAAAGCTCAAACGCGAGGAACCCGGAGTTTCCACCAGGCAAAGAAGACTGGATCGATCCAGCCACGGCTTTCCTGCCTGAACCCTCAGAAAGCAGCCCACCACGTCAGCCCACTCCATCCTGCTCAACATCGAATACCTCGCACTACTTGGGATCCGATCTCTCCGACTAAGGTATCGACTTCAAACCTTGTACATATGCATCTTGTATATATCATCTTGCATTCGTTCAGTTTGTCTTTTCACTTCTCTCACACGGTTTTATAACACAAGGGACTGTGTTATCTAAGTGTGGGGGAGGAGCTTTGTGTTTTCTGATCTTGTTTTCTTTATTCTTATTTGACTTTTGCATTCTTGAGTCTCATTTAGCTTAATACATGTGATAAATTACATCATTCTAGTTGCATCTCGCATTTTAAGATCGAGTCTAGTTGCATCATGTAGGATTGCATCAGTGCAAGGAGCAATGATGGATTTTTTCCTAGAGAGTAAATCACTTGAGAACTTGAACTAAATATGCTTGTGAAAGTCATTCTGTGCTTGTAAAGCTTGAAACGATTTGAATCTGAGAAGCAACTCTGAATTACACTCAACTCTAGCTAAGTGATAACCCTGAACTTGAAATGAAAATATCCTTTGATGCATTGCTTAAATGGGCTTGTGGATACCGATATACATACTTGAGCTAGAATCATTGTTTTTACCACCCTCCTTCCTTAGCTCAAGTAGCTGAATCCGCATCATGGATCAGTTCCCTCACCTTGAACCCATCTTTCTTTCGAGCCAATGTTTGTGTGAGAATTGTAAGGCCACCTTGGACTGAACTTAGCAGAAAGTGTTAGGTTTAGAGCGACAAGGGTTTGGCTCATTGAGTGGTATGTTCCAACATCAAGGAACCAAGAGTATTGGTGAGAAATAAGTGTGGGGGAAAAGACTTGTTGGTGAGTGGAAAAAGGTGAGCTGAGTGGAAAAGTGAGAGTGGAAATAGCCAAGGGAATGAATGAAAATGAATTAAGTCTTGGATGTGAAAAGATAAGCTCTGAAATGAAAAGAAGCCAAAGGCTCAAGTGCTCTGAAATGAAAATGAAAGAGGCTATACGTTATGAAAGAAAAGAGCTGTGTGAATAAGTGAAAACCAAGGCTTGAAAATAAAAGAGAAAGGCGAGTCCCCTAGTGAAAACAAAACGATTGTGAAGAGTGAGGATTCTGAGAGGGTGAGCAATTGAGAAACGCTTTGAATGGAGTGTGGGGTGTGATGAGTCTTGCCCTTGTATGCATCGGTTGCTTTTTACCTTTAGCATTCTGCCAAAGTTCGGTCGTTCATAGAGAGATCCTTGTTGCATTGCACCCGCTTGAATATTGATGAGATCATTTTTATCTCATGACCTTACCCTAGCCAAGCCAGCCTATTTGAACATTGCATCATTTGATTCACCGGTTACGAACTTAATGAATGTGAAAGAGTTGAATGTGATAATGACTTGTGGAGATTCCGTGTTTTAGTTGGAAAATATCCGAGTATAGCTTTGCATTGCATATTTGAGCATGAATCCGAGTTCTCTTGTGGTCACTTCTCTCTAAAAAGGAAATATGAGCTCCATCTGCATTACAACCTCTCTCTCTCATTTGTTCTTTTTGCTTGAGGACAAGCAAAGGACAAGTGTGGGGGAGTTGATATTTCTATATTTTACATCATTTAGATTGCATTATAGAGTCCTCATCATGTGTTTTCTCATGTAAATTGAGTCTTTAGGCGTTAAAATAGGACTTAGGGCTTGCATTAGGTCCCAAGGAGTTTTGCATGTTTTGAAGTCTTTATCAGGAGCTTTGGAGACCAATTGGAGCCTAAGAAGAGGAACAGAAAAGAAAACGGTGAAGAAAAGGGTCAAAAATGGTGAAAACCGCTTGGAGGAATTTCTCGGCCAAATCTCGTACCGGCTGGTCGGAAACCTCGGCCAAAATGTTTACCGGACGCTCATTACCGTCCAAAAACCTTACCGATCGGCCAGAATCGAGTATCGAGTGCAAAAATACCACGGGACAAGTTTTTTACCAAGGCAAGAATTTTTACGACCAAAAAGCTTACCGCGGTACACAGCCCTCGGCCATTTTTCTTACCGCGGGAAGGTTTTTACGACCAAAAGTTGTCCTTGCCCGTGCAATTCAGAGATCAGCAATCCGGGGAACCTTCCGGTCCGAATCAGTTGGCGGGGTCTTCACCAAAGTTGGAGATAACCAAGCAAAGATTCCAGAACAGTTGGAATCATCCAATTCGGACCAGTGGAGAGAGAGATATGGCTTCTGGAGCATTCACCAGCATTGCGCGTACCCGAGAACTGAACGGCGAACTTCAAAGATCATGGCGGACGGAGCCCCTCCAGACAGAACCAGCTTACCCGGTCTTCACCAAAGTTCTAGATCCATGGAAGATCTTCTCAGAGCATTTGGAATCGCTCAATTCGGAGCAAAGGTTTGGAAGACAGGGTCTCCGGAGTTCACATCGGTCGAAAAGTCTATTTTCCGGTGATTTCAATGCGGCGCAAAGATGTTAAATCCAGGAAGCCTTCCACTCCCCAAGCTCCGATGGTTTCTTCACCAAAGTTCGAGCTTATTGAGTCATCTTGACTGTGAAACTGGTCCCAGAGAAATTGGAGTCGTGTGCAGAAAGTTACTGCTTCCGGAAGGTGACATGGTCGATACAAGCCTAAAAGAGTTGCGATACGCGCTAAGTATTCTCACAAGCCTCAGTATCTTTACCTTGGCGTCACTCAAGTCGAGGCTCATATCTTGGAAGTATTCTGGACTAGACCTCGTGCCAAAGCCTTGGCATGGTTAGATCGAGGCATGCATACGTAAGAACTGAAGCTGGAAACGACTAAGTGTTGAAAGTACACCTCGGTGTAATGACCTCGGCGTGCATGCCGGACTGTGTTCTCCCAAGCACCTCGACATCATGACCCCTCGACATTTTATCCCGAGGTCCCTTGTCACGAACCCAGAATCGAGAACAGAATGGATCAAGAACATACACGTCAGGATAGATCAAAGACTAAGGTTCATGCATGTTGTTGACGTGTTCTTCACGAGATCTTCATCTGGATCCTGACTCACGTGCACGCCTCGGCATGAAGACCTCGGCTTCACTTTCTGACACACCGTGGCACTCACCCATCAACCCAAGAAGGCGGTTCAGTACCCGGTTTGTTCCGGGCTGACCCGCGACACTTTCCCTTTGCTATAAATACATTTTGAGATTAAAAACCTAGTTATCTTATCTCTTATCTGTTTTTAGCTCTAAGAACTTGCCTCTTTTGTGAAACCTGATTAATCTAATCCGATATCTCGTTTTTGCATGAGAATCTTGTTCTTTCTTTATTTTCTTTCGTCATCCAACATCAAACTCCTTATCATGACTAGCTACACGTCTTTGATAGTATGAATTTTTCAATCCTTGATCAATTCCTCAACTATTCATGTCATTGTAGCACTTGAGGTATCAATCCAAATGGAGAGATTCTAGACACTAAGACTATGAGGATCAATTCTTAATCCAAGTCTAACTAAACAGCTGAGTTGGTAACAAGGTGATCTAAAAACATAAAGCAAACAAGAACAAGCAGTAATTAAGAATTAAACAAGCAAGAGAAACTAAACAAACACTCAAATTCAAATAAAGAGAAAGCTAAACCTCTAGATGTGATCATTGATCAGGGTGCTTTCAATGCTCAACTCATGATGCTAAGAAAACAATGCAACACTTGCAATTCTTTAGTCTAGACTTCCAAAGCAGATTAATTCATTTTCATGACAGAAATCTCTTTGCAAATTACTTAATCAAGACTAATTCCCATTAGTGAATAAGCAATTAACAAGCATAAGGTTCCAAGTCTAACATGACCAAACAGCCTCTTTGTGCATCAAAATAAGAGCTAAGAAAGACTGAATCTTATACAGAAAGAAATAACAAGCAATCACATGATCTCAAACATTTTAACTTAGAACTCTAATATAGACTAATCCTCTCATGAAGGCATTAATCTCTACACTAATCCACTTTCAAACCAAATCATCATTTGTGAAATATGAATCAATGAGCATTAAGAAACAGTTCTAATATGTCATTCATGCATTTAACAAATCATTCCCATGATGAAAAAGGCATAAACCCTTAAGTTAGCTCATTCAGGCATTTCATCAAACACCTTGTGGGTGGAGAAATGCCTAAGTTCTAGATCAAGCTTATAATGAGAGATCTAGCATTAAGAGCAGCTAACTAAGGAAATGAAATGAGAATCTAGACCCTAAACATCACAAATCAAACATCTAAGCACCCTAATCTACACACCTAGAAGTTTAAAAGATGACTACTCACTAATCATGAAGAACACATCTAATCTTTTGCAAGAGATGATGTTAATCATGATTAGAAGCAGAAATGAGATGATGAGATGATAAGAAACAGCTTTGGAATGATCAAATCCCTTAGATAATCTTAATCAAACTCGTTTTTACACTAAAAAGGAAAGAGAAACAAGAGAAAAACAAAGCTTAAGTCTTGGAAAAAACCCTAAAAAGCATATATAGTGTCTCTTGCGGACCGGGTCAGCCCAGGACAAACTGGGTCCTGACCCGGCTTTGATGGATAGTGGTGTGGTTTGCCACGGTCAGATGATGCTTGGAAAGACCGTGGAAAACTGACCGTGGCAAACTGATAGTGTCAAAGTTCTTGGACAGATTCTTCATGATTAAGGTTGCCATGGCTTGATTTACACCATGTCTAGTGGCCGTGTCTAGGTTTGGGTGATGAACTTCTTGGATTGCCACGGTCTAGTAGCTCTTGGTCAAGCCCCGTGGCAAGTGGTCGTGTCAAAAGCCGAAGGTGTGTAAAAGTTGCCATGGTCAAGTCCTAGACCGTGGCATTCAAACCGTGTCAAAACCCGAATGCTTGTAAAGTTCCTCCCAGCCAAGTGTTTGTTTGCCACGGTCAAGTGTATACCGTGGCATGAAGATCGTGTCAATCGCCGAAGGTGTGTAAAAGTTGCCACGGTCAAGTCCTAGACCGTTGCATTCAAACCGTGTCATGTTTCACTTAGCTCGAATCATTCAGGGCTGTCTGGACCACTTCGCATTCCGGAGAGTGTAACTCATAAGATACTTGTCCGAATTGAGTGATTCCGGTTGCAGAGACGAAAGGACTCATATATCTACAACGTTGGTGAAGGAAGCTACGGTGCTTGGGAAGTGGAAGGCTTCCTGGAGGGCTCACCTTCGCAGTGCATTTACACGATCAGAGAGAGGCGTCTAGACATGTGTCCATTCCAGAGACCGTATCTTCCTGATCATAGATCCGAATTGAATGATCTTGGACGTTCTGGAAATAGGACTCAAATCTCTCTGATTCTCATGAAGGCCCTGGAAACCGAATCGTTCTGGAAGTGCACCGTCCTTTGCATTTTTCGGAGCTCATCGGCTTAGTCCAAAACGGCAGCGAGACAGGAGTTTCTTCCGACGAGCTTAACTTTCTGCTCACGCGTCCTAATTCCATGATTCGACTTGTTCTGGAACCGTGATCTAATCTACTCCAACGTTGATGAAGCCCCCGACAACTGAATCGGACCGGAGGGTTCCCCGGACAGGCGATCATTCAGGAGTATCGGATTGCTCCGGAATGGATGCGAGAGAGGTCTGTCTCCCGGTGACCGTATCTTTCAGCTCAGTGCTCCAAATGCCCTGATTCAACCTATCCTGGGTTCTTGACGCAATTATCTCCAACTTTTCTGAAGACCTTGTAAGCTTAATCGGCCGGCAAGAGCTTCCGGTGACGCGATTTCGGAAATGTATCTGCACCCGGGATTTTTGGCCGAGAGACTTGACCGCGGTACGTGTTTTTGGCCGAGAAAGCTACCCGCGGGAAGGATTTTGGCCGAGAATCTTCGGCCATCAGTACATCATTTTGCCTAGAAACCCAAAATTGCTCCTTTTCACCATTTTTGATCATTTCAACTCTATTTCTTCATCTGAATCACATCCTCTACTCCAAATAAGCTCCAAAAGCACCTGTTTAACACTCCAAACCATGCAAAACTCTCTTGGACCTAATGCAATCTCCTAAGTCCTAAAACAAACCCTAAGGACCTAAAATGCATGAAATAAAACATGATTTGGAATGAAATATGCAACCTAAATGATGCAAATTATGAACATATCAGTCTTGCAAAGGACTTAGTGAGCTCGTTATGATCAGTGAGTAGTCGTTTAAGCGGCTTTAGATAGGTAGATTAGGGTGCTTTCAAGGTAGATTAATGGGTTTAGGTGTCTAGTCTTGCATGTTTCATTCCTTAACCGACGAGATCTCTAGGCTGGATCCAAGCACATCACTTGAGGTTCAGATCTGAGACATATCTCGCATCAAAAGTGTTTGTAGAAATGTCTGAACCACTCGGTTAAGGGTTTAAGAGTCTTTCATCGCGAGAGTGATAGTTTGTTCTCTTAAATGACGTTTTTGAACTGATTCTTATTGCTGACTGATTCGTGCTTCTGAAAAGGGATTTTGGTATGAAAGAGGATCAGTTTAGATGTTTAATGCTTTCATGAGAAGATTAACATGCCTTGAGTTCAAAGTTAAATGAAATCGCTTGATAAAAATGGTTCATTAACCCATTAGTTTAGCTTGGAAGCACCCGAGTCAAATATCCTGTCTAAAGCTTCTGCCTTTATCATTCATTATTATCATCTGAATCACCTGTTTGTTATTTGCATCTTGATTAGTTTAAATCTCTGCTTTTATTTAACTTTATTGCTTATTTGCCTGTTAATCATCGTCACCAAACTTTTATCATCTTGTCTTGACTCAAGTGAACAAATGACATAGGCTAGTGTCTCGTTTACAAGCTTGGTTTGACACCCCTTATACTACTTTGACAAGGGGATTGATAACCCTTCTAAGAGCCTGAAAACTCTTAGTTATCAATTGGCGCCGTTGCCAACTTGTAGGAGCATTAGTCTCTTGTTTGCTCTTGAGTTCAAGCTTTTCTTTCCTTTGTTTTACTAACTTCTTTCCAAGTTCTTGTTTTGTTTTCAGGTGCATGAATACCAGGTCTCGGAGCACAGGATCGCTTTTCCCATACGACGATAACATCGACAGATTAGAAAGGCGAGCTCGCGAGAGAGAACGGCACTTTGACAGACTTGGAATGGCAGAACAACAGAGAATAGAGCAACAGGCTCAGGCAGCCGAGCACCAGGCTCAGGCTAATCAGGCGCAGGCAGGAAGAAATGAACAACAAGCCTATGTTAATCAGCAACAGGCTCAAAGAAACGAACGGCTTGCTCAGCAAAACCAACACCAAGCGAATAGAAATGAACAACAAGCCCATCATGTTCATCCGCCACCGCCCCAAGTTCAGAGACAACATCCTCCAATCTGTGTTGGAGAGAATGACCGAGCTAATGCGCACCAATACCGAGCTGGGATTCAAGCTCCACCAGTTCAAAACAACAACTTTGAAGTTAAAGCTTCCCTGCTCAATATGGTGCAAAACTCAAAGTTCCACGGTCTGGCTGGAGAAGACCCTCTCGAGCATCTAGATCAATTTGATCGGGTTTGCGACTTAACCAAGATAAATGGCGTCTCCGAAGATAGCTTCAAGCTACGCTTGTTCCCTTTCAGCCTCGGTGATAAAGCACACCAGTTGGAAAAGAATAAACCGAGGGGTTCTATACAAACCTCGGAGCAGTGTAAACTGGCGTTCTTATCAAAGTTCTTTTCCACATCACGCACGGCTAAGCTCAGGAATCAGATCTCAAGTTTCACGCAGCACAATAACGAGAGCTTTAGTGAAGCTTGGGAACGGTTTAGAAGCTACACTAACCAATGCCCACACCACGGCTTCTCAGAGGCATAGTTCTTGAGTACTTTATACCGAGGTGCACTCCCCAAGATCAGAAACCAACTCGATACAGCTTCAAATGGGAATTTTCTTGGAAAAGAGATTACTGCGGCAATGGAACTAGTTGAGAACCTAGCCATGTCCAATGACACGTATGGAGAGGACTTTGATAGAGCAAACCGTACAGAGGGATCTAGTGATGAACAGCGCATGAAAAAGGATATAAGAGAGCTTCAGAGTAAGCTTGACAAGGTTTTGATGGCGACTCAAAAGCCAATACAATTTGTAGGCGAGTTTGATGAGCAAGGGCCAAGTTTTGACAATGTCAATGAAGATGGTCTAACACAAGAGGAGCTGAATTACATAGGGAATCAGCAGAGGTATCAGCGGTTTAACAACTACAACAGTAACGCAAACCTCTCATACAGAAACCCGAATGTAGCTAACCCTCAAGACCAAGTGTACCCTGCTCAACAACAACAACAAAGCTATGCTCAAAAGGCTCCTTTTCAGAATACCTTCCAGCCCAAGCAACAGTTCAGTGGGCAACAGCACGACTACACTCAGCAGAATCAAGCGGCTCAGAGTAACAACTTCAACAACCAACCGCAGCAACATAAGTTTCCACCAGGGTTCCATCCGCAGCCGATGGGTAATCAACAACAGATTCAGGGAACAGGTCAGAATCAAATGGGGAACGACGTCTGTGGGATACTACAGCAACTGTTACAGGGCCAGCAAAGGGTTGAGAGCCAGCACGCGACAATGCAGCAAGATATCAGAGAGCTTAAGCAGAATCAAGCTTCTACATCATCAAGAGGCCCGGCTTTACCAGGTAAACCGGAGCCGAACCCTAAAGAGTATGTGAACGCCATCACATTGAGGAGTGGTAAGGAATTACAAACTCCAACGCCTAAGACAAAGCTCATTGAGGCCAATGAGCAATTAGAGGGGAGGCAGCCTCAGACGATGCGTGTAAAGAAGCGGTCTTAGAGAAGGAACCGATCAAGGACAAAGGAAAAGAGGTGGAAAAGACAACCGAGCTTGAAAAGCCCTATGTTCCACCACCACCTTATCAACCCAAGATACCGTTCCCAGGGCGTTTCAAAAAGAAAATCCTAGACAAGGCCAAGGCGGTCTTTGAGAAACACTTGGAGAACACGCAACTCACCTTACCCATTATAGATGCTTTCTTAGCTATACCCCAGCTTGGGAAGTTTCTAAAGGACCCGATCCTCAACAAGACAAAGGAGCTCCAGGGTATGGTGATACTGAGCCATGAGTGCAGTGCCATAATACAAAGAAGATCTATACCAAGGAAGCTATCCGATCCGGGCAGCTTCACTTTGCTGTGTGCTTTAGGTCACCTGAAGTTCTCAAACTGTTTATGTGACCTTGGAGCTTCTGTGAGCTTAATGCCTTACACGGTGGCCAAGAGATTGGGATACAAAAGCTACAAGCCAGCCAAGATCTCTCTTGTATTAGCTGATAGATCAGTTAGATTACCGGTGGGGTTGCTTGAGGATCTACCTTTGAGGATCGGTGAGATAGAAATCCCCACGGACTTCATAGTTCTTGAGATGGACGAGGAACCATTAGACCCTATCATCTTGGGCCAACCGTTCTTAGCAACCGCAGGAGCCATAATAGATGTGAGAGGAGGAATGATTGAACTACACATCGGTTCCGAGACTATGAAGTTCAACGTGAAGGAAATGATGAAGAAACCGACCATTGGAGGTCAGGTTTTCTATGTGGAGGTAATGGAGGAGCTGGCTGATGAGCTCCTTGAAGAGTTGAACGCAGAGGATCCGTTACAAGTGGTCTTAACGCGGGAACAAAGCGAGTACGGGTACTTGAACGAGGAAAGCGAGGTGTACAAGCGTCTATTGGACCAACCGAGGGAACTTGGAGCTGAGGCGAGGTTTTTGGAGCTCCACACGAGCAGCCTCGACATTCTAGAAAGCGAGGAGTCAAAGGGAAAAGAAGAGACACCTCGGGATATCATGGCCGTGACAACTCATACCGAGGCCGATGGTAGACCGCGCGAGAATGAAGCAAAGGCCGAGGAAGCTGTTCCAGGCCAATGCAGCTTTGATGCCGATTGGAATGAGGCAGACGCACCCCCTGTTGAGCTCAAGCCTCTACCAACAGGGCTCAGGTATGCATTCTTAGGTCTAAACTCTACTTTTCCTGTGATCATAAACGATAACTTGCTTGAGCATGAGGAATGTGCATTACTTAGTGAAATAAGGAAATTCAGGAGAGCCATAGGGTATTCCTTGGCTGACATTAGAGGAATCTCTCCTGATATATGCACCCACAGGATCCACCTAGAGGACCAAGCCATGTCCTCTATTGAGCACCAACGTCGACTTAACCCGAACCTCAAAGAGGTGGTTAAGAAGGAGATACTAAAGCTCCTTGAGGCAGGGATAATATATCCAATCTCTGACTCTCGGTGGGTATCTCCTGTACACGTTGTGCCCAAGAAAGGTGGGATCACGGTGGTGAAAAACGATAAGGATGAACTCATAGCCCAAAGAACTATAACCGGCCATCGCATGTGCATTGACTATAGGAAATTGAATTCTGCATCAAGAAAAGATCATTTTCCTTTACCATTCATTGATCAAATGCTTGAACGGTTAGCTAATCATCCTTATTTTTGTTTTCTCGATGGATACTCGGGGTTCTTTCAAATACCTATAGACCCCCGAGATCAAGAGAAAACGACATTCACCTGCCTTTATGGCACTTATGCTTATAGAAGAATGCCATTCGGTTTGTGTAATGCACCAGCCACTTTTCAAAGATGTATGATGCACATTTTCTCTGATCTAATTGAAGAGAAAGTTGAGGTGTTTATGGATGACTTCTCCGTATACGGCTCCTCTTTCTCCGAATGTCTTGCTAATCTTTCTCAGGTTCTCAAGGGGTGTGAGGAGCATAGGCTTGTCTTAAAATGGGAAAAGTGTCATTTCATGGTCCAAGAAGGCATTGTCTTGGGACACAAGGTATCAGAGAAAGGCATCGAGGTGGATAAGGCCAAGATCGAGGTGATGGTGAACTTACAAGCCCCAAATTCTGTGAAAGGAATAAGAAGCTTCCTTGGCCACGCTGGGTTCTATAGACGGTTCATCAAGGATTTCTCCAAGATAGCCAGGCCTTTGACCAGGTTATTGTGCAAAGAAGTGGATTTCAACTTTGATGAAGAATGTGAGGAAGCGTTCAAGAGAAGCAAGGAGGCTTTGATCAGTGCACCGATTGTACAAGCCCCTGATTGGTCTTTACCATTTGAAGTGATGACCGATGCATCTGATTATGCTGTAGGTGCTGTCTTGGGAAAGAAGAAAGATAAGAAGCTCCATGTGATCTACTATGCCAGCCGCACTTTGGACTCGGCTCAAGAAAAGTATGCCACCACCGAGAAGGAAATGCTTGCCATTGTGTTTGCATTTGACAAATTCAGGAGTTATCTAGTGGGATCAAAGGTCACGGTTTACACAGATCACGCGGCCTTGAGGTACCTGATGTCTAAGAAGGACGCTAAGCCGAGGCTTTTGAGATGGGTCTTATTGCTCCAAGAATTTGACATGGAGATACTTGATAAGAAGGGCATTGAAAACGGAGCCTCAGATTGAAGAACAGGTCCCTATAGATGATGCTTTACCCAAGGAACATCTCATGTTAGTCCGGTCTTACTTAGAGATGGAGGAAGCCAATACGATCAAGGAAAGAAGCCTTCCATGGTTCGCGGATCTTGTGAACTACTTGTCTTGCGGATTAGAGCCACCAGATCTTGATACTTATCAGAGGAAGAATTTCTTTAGAGATGTGATGAGGTATCATTGGGATGAGCCGTATCTTTACGTGCTTAACAAGGACCATCTCTATAGGCGATGCTTGGCCGAAGAAGAGATCCATCCAGTGCTACAAGAATGCCACGGCTCATCGTATGGTGGTCATTTAGGTGCGTTCAAGACAGTTGCCAAGGCTCTACAGAGCGGTTTCTGGTGGCCGACCATGTTCAAAGACGCCCAGGAAGTGGTCTCGAGGTGTGAAGCTTGTCAAAGGCACGGAAACATATCCAAAAGGAATGAAATGCCCCAAAACCCAATCTTTGAAGTAGAAGTCTTCGACTGTTGGGGCATTGACTTCATGGGTCCCTTTGTAAGCTCATATGGGAATCAATATATCCTTGTAGCAGTGGATTATGTGAGTAAATGGGTTGAAGCGGTTGCATCTCCGACCAACGATTCAAAAGTGGTGGTAAAACTGTTCAAGAGTATCATCTTCCCACGGTTTGGAGTACCAAGAGTAGTCATCAGTGATGGGGGAAGCCATTTCATCAACAAGACTCTTGAGAGTCTTTTGAAGAAGCACGGAGTAAAGCACAAGGTGGCCACCCCTTATCATCCGCAAACCAGCGGCCAAGTGGAGGTTTCCAACCGTCAGATAAAGGCCATTTTGGAAAGGACCGTGAACTCATCCAGGAAGGATTGGAGCAAGAAACTTGACGATGCTCTGTGGGTTACAGAACCGCCTACAAAACCCCCATTGGAACCTCACCGTTTAACTTGCTCTATGGGAAGAGCTGTCATCTACCGGTTGAGTTGGAATACAAAGCCTTGTGGGCAGTGAAACTTCTGAACTTTGACATCAAGACCGCACAAGAGAAGAGGGTTTTACAGCTTCATGAGCTTGAGGAGATCCGGTTAGATGCTTTCGAGAGCTCTAAGATCTACAAAGAAAGAACCAAGGCGCTCCATGACAAGAAGATACACAAGAGAGAGTTCAAAGAAGGGGACCAAGTTCTGTTGTTTAACTCAAGACTCAAGTTGTTCCCTGGGAAGCTGAGGTCTAGGTGGTCCGGTCCGTTCACGATTCTTGAAGTAAGACCCTATGGAGCCGTGGTTTTGAAAGGAAAAGATGGACAAGGCTTTGTGGTAAACGGCCAGAGGGTAAAGCATTACTTGGCATCAGAAACAAGGGAGGGAGCTACCTCAGTTCCTCTACTTGAACCGGAATCAGCCTGAAAAGGTATGAAAAGTCAAACTTAGCGACGTTAAACAAAGTGCTCTTGGGAGACACCCCAAGCTTATCCATGTACATATTTCGTTTTTCATCTTCTTTTTCTTTTTATTTGAAGCTTTTTGAAGGGTTTGTTAAGTGTTTCAGGAGTTAGACAGTGAACCTTGAGGGTAAAAGTGAGAGAAAGCTTGAAAAAGACACGGCCTGATGAATTAAGTCAAAGAGCATACATAGCCTCGGTATCGACCCTCGGTATATTCATACCATGGTCATCTTTTACCGAGTGAAAGCTTGAGAACCTCAGCTAGATTCCTCGACTTAATTTCATCATGGTCGTGTCTGAGAAGTGCTATGGTAAAATCTAAGTGTGGGGGAGGCTCAGGGTGTAAACACCTCGGTATAAGTATACCGAGGGGCGATGTTCACTTAAAACGGTCAAAAACCTTGATCCGAGGCCGCGACCAGTTTACACCAAGGCCAGCCTGTTTAAACCCCCAAGCCTCACATGTTCTTTGCTAAAAACAAGTGACCTCGGCATGATGCCCTCGTGGTGGAGCGTGCCGAGGCACTCGGTTTCAAGAAATGATCAAAAGCAAGAACACATGAAACACTTAGAACAAAGAAGAGGCTTTGCGAGGTCCAAAGAAAAGACGTGAAAGCTATGGGATTTACTCGTTGGCATGGGCTCAGACAACTCGGCTTGGTACCCTCGGGGTGGAACAAGTCGAGGCAGCTCAGAGTAACACGAGAAAATTTGGCTTGGTCCGTACAGCCCACGTCATCCCCATACCGCGTCCATTTGAAGGGTTGCGCGGCATTTTGAATTTGAACACCCGGTCAAAGTAGTTTTTGGCGCGGTCAACGGCTGGAGCTGGAGCAGAAGGGGGGACCAGTCCCACAACAGTCCAAATGCCAGCTGGAAAGCGCGCTCCAGCCCATACCGACCTCCATACTTGGCCAAAACGCAGAGTTTGCCCTCTAGACTCTTTTCTCTGCATTTCACGAACACAACTCACTCATTTCTCGTTCATTTTGCGTGATTCCAAGCGCTCTAGACTCGTTAGGGTGTTGTCTACTCTGCATAAGCATCTCGTTCAGCTTAAATCTTGCATTCCCAAAGGTATTTGCATCTTAAAGAACTCATCTTTTTCCTTCATTCTTTGCAAGCTTAAATGTTTGTAAAATGTGGGATCGATTCTTTTAGAGTATATCGGCCTTTGGGAACAATTTTGTAAATTCCACCAGGGTAGACAACACACGAAAAACCGGTCTTTGCATTTAAAATCACTTATTCTTGAGTTTTTAAAATTCTTGAGAAAATGCGCTTGGAATCGGTCTTAATGATGATTTGTGTGTTTGAGCTGAAATGTCTAGATAACTTGTCTCTAATCGGTTGTTCTGGCTTGTTCTTACTCTCCTCGATGTTTGAAAAAGCTATGAATATCAGTTCTGCTAGAGAAAGAGTTTTGTACTTGCCAATCTTGAGATACATGTGCTTAACGATATACTTGGCTCTGACGGTTTCTTTGAGAATCTCCCTTGCAGATGACCGGAGACCGAACCGTTCTGATGCAGAGCATCCTTAACGGAGGTTTGCAGCTTCCACGGTCTTGCTTCATTCTACCGGCGCTTCGTTCCTCATTTCAGTACTGTCATGGCACCCATCACTGATTGTATGAAAGCTGGCAAATTCGCTTGGACCAAAGAAGCTTCATCTGCGTTTGCGACGATAAAGGAAAAACTTACTACTGCTCCAATTCTTGTTTTACCAGATTTTACGCAAGCCTTTGAACTTCACAGCGATGCTTCTAAACTTGGGATTGGTGCTGTGTTAAGTCAATTGGGTCGTCCCATTGCTTACTATATTGAGAAACTTTCGGGTGCACGGATTCGCTATAGTACTTATGATATTGAATTCTATGCCGTGGTGCAGGCAATAAAGCATTGGCGTCATTACTTGTTTCACCGTGAGTTCATTCTATTTACGGACCATGATGCGCTTAAACACTTGGATAGTCAAGCAAAGGTGTCCTCTCGTCATGCTACTTGGATTGCCTTTCTACAGCAATTCACATTTACTATTCGACATCAAGCAGGGAAGCTTAATCGAGTCGCTGATGCTTTGAGCAGGCGTCATGCGTTAGTGACGACTATGCACACGTCTGTGCCTGGGTTCTCCTCCTTTGCTGACCTATATTGTTCGGATCCTTACTTTGCGCGCATTCTTGGTGATGTGAACAGTGGTACGACGTCCGATTTTTCTCTCCAAGATGGCTTCTTGTTCAAGGGAAATCAGTTGTGTATTCCTGATTGCAGTTTACGGCTGCGTATTATCAAGGAGTTGCATGATGAAGGACATGTTGGGAGGGATCGTACTTTGCAGTTAATATCAACCTCTTATTTTTGGCCTTCCTTAAGGCGTGACGTGGTGCGATTTGTTGAACGCTGTCGGGCTTGCCAGCAAGCTAAAGGTTCTGCTTCGAATGCTGGTTTATATTTGCCTCTCCCTGTTCCAACTCAGCCATGGACTGATATCAGCATGGACTTTATTCTTGGCTTACCTCGTACTCAAAGAGGTTTTGATTCCATCTTTGTTGTTGTGGATCGCTTTTCGAAGATGGCCCATTTTATACCTTGTAAGAAAACGACAGACGCTATTCAAGTGGCCTCTTTATTCTTTACTGAGGTATATCGCCTGCATGGCTTGCCCTCTTCCATTGTATCAGACAGGGATACACGTTTTCTAAGTCACTTTTGGCGTTCTGTGTGGAAGCTGCTCCACACTAGTCTAGATATGAGTACCGCATATCATCCTCAAACCGATGGGCAAACAGAGGTT
This sequence comes from Eutrema salsugineum, assembly GCF_000478725.1. Classification (NCBI taxonomy): domain Eukaryota; kingdom Viridiplantae; phylum Streptophyta; class Magnoliopsida; order Brassicales; family Brassicaceae; genus Eutrema; species Eutrema salsugineum. Next base: position 5,201,374 of record NW_006256901.1, on the reverse strand, counting down.
ACTAACAGAGCTTTAGGAAACATGCTTCGCAGTTTGGTCGGCGAAAATCTCAAATCATGGGACAGCAAGCTTTGTCTCGCCGAGTTTGCTCACAATCACGCTAGTAATCGGAGTTCTGGGTTTTGTCCGTTCAAGGTTGTTTATGGCGTAATTCCGCGATGTCCACTAGATCTTGCGCCACTTCCAGATCGCGTTCGTCTTCATGGTCAGGCAATTGATTTTGTGGAAAATGTTCAAACCATTCATCAGGAAACTCAACAAAATTTGCAATCGGCGACAGCATCTTACAAAGCACAAGCGGACACACATCGTCGAGAAGTCGAGTTTCAACCAGGTGATATGGTGTGGGTCATTTTAACGAAGGAACGATTTCCAGCTCGTGAGTACAACAAGCTGCGTTTTCGGAAGCTTGGCCCTCTTGAGATTGTTGAACGCATTAACGCTAATGCGTATCGTGTCCGTCTTCCACCAGACATTCGCACGGCTGATGTGTTTAATGTTAAGCACATATTTTGGTATCATGGTGAAAATGACATTCCAGATTCGAGGGTGAATCCTCTTCTACCCCAGGGGACCTGATGCAGAGCATCCTTATTTGTTTAGAAGTTTCTTACGTCTTTTGGCTTTGGTGTTTACGTGTCTTTCAAGTTGTGTTTTTTTCCTTTTTATTTCTTTGACGGTTTAAGCACTTTTCCTTTTTGTTTAGGAATTCCTTATGGCTTAGGGCTTTGTTAGCACCTATATAAGGTAGTCGAGTCTTTGTTTTTGATTCACGTTTTGCTTCTAAGAAAATCAATAAAAAACCAAAAAGAGGAAATCTAAATTCCCCAAAGAGCTTTGCCTTGCTTAGCGCTGAGAGGAGCACTCTCGACCTCTGTTTTGTTCGATCTCTGTCTCGAATAGAACAAAACCTTATTTCATCCAGAGTTCTCCTCAAGTTCTCTTAGTCCCTAGTAACCTTCCGCTACTCCACCACGTTCCTACCCACGAGACAAACAGAAGTGCGGGCCAGAAGAGAGTTTTGAAGGGTAAATCCGTTGCTGTGCCACGTAGTGGAGAGACCAGCCAACCCCCAAACGAGCAAGAAATACTGAGCTCACTCTGGCACCAGCTCTCGAGTCAAAGAGGAACGGGATGAAGGCAAAAATAAAACAAAAAAATCAAGAGGAACAAAAAAAGGGGTGCAACACGAGGACTTCCCGGGAGGTCACCCATCTGATATGTTCATAATTTGCATCATTTAGGTTGCATAAATCATTCCAAATCATGTTTTATTTCATGTATTTTAGGTCCTTAGGGTTTGTTTTAGAACTTAGGAGATGCATTAGGTCCCAATGAGTCTTTGCATGTTTTGAGTGTCTATCAGGTGATTATGGAGCTGAAAAGATGAATCCAGGAGGTGGAATGGTGAGCAGAGCTTGAAAAAATGGAAAACTTGAGTCTATGGAGGTTATCGGCCATTCTCGCTGGCCAGGAAGGTTTTACCGGCCATTTTCATGTACCGCGGGAAGCTTTACCGGCCATTTTCACGTACCGCGAATTAAGTATATCGGCCAAAATCTCCGGGTGCGAACGAGTCTCAGAAATCACCTGTCCGGGGAGCCTTCCGGTCCGATTCAGATGGCGGGTCCTTCATAGAAGTTGGAGAGCATTGAAGCACGGTCTCATAGCAATTGGAATCGTAGAATTCGGACGCGTGAGCAGAGAGATAAGCTCGTCGGAAGAAACCCCTGTCTCGCAGGTATTCCGGACCGAGCAGATCAGTTCTGAAGGATGCGAAGGACGGTGCACTTCCAGGCCGATTCAGCTTCCGGGTCCTTCATGCGAATCAGAGACATTTGAGTCTTCTTTCCAGAACGTCCAAGAGCATTCAATTCGGATCTATGAGCAGGAAGATACGGCCTCCGGAATGGACACATGTCTAGACGCCTCTCTCTGGTCGTATACATGCACTGCAAAGATGTGCCCTCCAGGAAGCCTTCCACCTCCCAAGCACTGAAACTTCCTTCACAAAAGTTGGAGATAAATGAGTCCTCTGTCTTCTGCAACCGAAATCATTCAATTCGGACAAGTATCACAGGAGTTACACTCTCCGGAATGCGAAGTGATCTAAGCTGCTCTGGATGCTGCGAGATGGTCTTGCGACTTGGTTAACCCGCAGGCCTGAAGATGAACGCCTGAATGCTGATGCTGCGAGTTGAAATGTGCGGGTAAACTATCACTGGAAGAGGTCTGGAGCTCCCGAGCAAGAGAAATGCTAAGTCCACAATCGTGCGACTTAGGCATGCGAGTCATCCGCGCCTGGATCTATGCCGCACGATCACTCGGAATTCACTCCGACTTGAGCCTGCGACCTAAGTGCAATAGAGACCAACCCGCACAGTTTCTACATCCCCCAGAAACCGGCTCAGCCCTGCGAGTTGGAGAGGAAGGAGACCATGCCGCAGAAACACTCGCAATTTACTCCTAGATAGGCGTGCGGCTCCGACAAGGCGATTCAAGCCTCACAAGACAAGTCTTCATCTACTGCGACTTAGGTGTGCGGCCTGGGACATACTGAACCGACCCGCAGCTTTTCCCACTTTATCCATTAAAGCCGGGTCAGGACCCGGTTTGTTCCGGGCTGACCCGGTTCGTTTTTAAGAAGGTATAAATACTTTTTAGGGTTTTTTGGGGGAGAACTAAGTTTTATTCCCTTTGTCTCTTGCCTCTTTTGTGAAAAGACTCCATTAAGAAGAGAAATATCTATTTTTGAGTGTTTAATCAAGAGAGTTTTAAGAGATCTGGGTGTTTAAAGCTGTTTACTTTTGAATCTATCATCTCTATCTCCATTTCTCATCATTAATCATGCTAATCTTCTCAACTTGCAAAGGTTTAAGAGAGATTAGTATGATTAGTGAGTAATCCTATATTAAGGTCTTAGATATGTAGATTAGGGTGCTTAAGTGGTAGATTAGCGAGCTTAGGGGTTAGATCATGCATATTCCATTCTCTACAACTTGTTCTCTATGCTAGATCCATACAAATCATATGTGGTCTAGATTCTGGGCATTTCATGCACCAAAAGTGTTTGATGAAATGCCTGAACCAAAGTTGTTAGAGGTTTAAGTGTTATTCATCATGGGAATGATTGTTTATATGCTTAAATGACAGATTAAACTGATTCTTAATGCTTGTTAACTCATGTTTCACTGATGATGATTGGGTTTGAAACTGATTTAGCATAGGAGTTAATGCCTTCATGAGAGGATTAACTTAGTTAGAGATGTTTATGTTAAATGGCTTGCTTGATCATATGATTCATTAGCTCATTAGTTTATCACTGAAGGCACCCTAATCCACTATCATGTCTAAGACCTTTCTTATCATCATTCATACATTCTCATCATTTGTCATTGTTTAGTTCTTGTTTAAGCATTTCATTAATCCTTAATCCTGTTTAAGTTTGTAGTTGTCTCTAGATTAATCAAAACCCACTCTTGTTTGCTTGAATTAAGAACTTGATCATATAGCTTAGTGTCTAACACCACATCTGGATTGATAAACCTCTTTGTGCTACATTGACAAGGGGATTGATAGCCCTGAGACCATAAAAAGTCTTATCTATCAATTGGCGCCGTTGCCAAGTTGTGGTTTGATTAGCATTAAGCTCTGATCTGTTCTTGAGATCAAGTGCTTACTTTCTTGTTTTTACTGATTCCTTTCAAGTTCTGTTTGTGATTTCAGGTGTATGAACACCAGGTCTAGATCAAGAAGCTGTGGTCCTCCTTTTCCTCTAAACGACAACATCAACCTTTTGGTACCAAGGAGGAGAAGAGACAGACGTGGTAGACACATTGATCAGACTGAGATGGCAGAACAAGGAGATCACGTGGTAGATATGGAACAACCAGTTCAAGAGCAACAGGCTCAAGGTCAGGGAGCTGGTATTGGAGTTGGTCAGGGGTTTCACCAGGGCAATGTTCAGCAGGAACAGGTGCACCACCAACAAGCCTATGTCCACCAGGGACAAGCTCAGGCTCATCAACAGAGGCATCAGGCCAATGTTCAACAAAGACACCAGGTGCACCACCAACCCCACCCTTTCCAACCACAACAAAGAAGATATGAGCAACCCCAAATCTATGTTGGCGAAAATGACAGGGCCAATGCTCATCAGTATGGAGCTGGTATTCAGGCACCACCTGTGCAGAACAACAACTTTGAAGTGAAAGCATCATTGCTGAATATGGTCCAGAACTCAAAGTTCCATGGGTTAGCAATGGAAGATCCCTTGGAACACTTGGACCAGTTTGATAAGGTGTGTGATCTGACCAAGATAAATGGAGTTTCAGAAGACAGCTTTAAGCTAAGACTATTCCCATTCAGTCTTGGTGATAAAGCTCATCAATGGGAGAAGAATCTTCCAAGAGGCTCCATTCAAACCTGGGAGCAATGCAAGCAAGCCTTCTTATCTAAGTTCTTCTCTACCTCAAGAACTGCAAAACTAAGGAACCAAATCTCTAGCTTCACTCAGCAAAGCAATGAAAGTTTTGGTGAAGCATATGAGAGATTCAGGAGCTACACAAACCAATGCCCACACCATGGGTTTAGTGAGGCTTCTCTTCTCAGCACACTGTATAGGGGAGCTCTTCCCAAGATTAGAAACCAGCTGGATACTGCTTCCAATGGGAACTTTCTGGGTAAAGAGATTCATGCTGCTTTAGAGCTAGTGGAGAACTTAGCATTGAGCAATGATACTTATGGTGAAGACTATGACAGATCAAATAGGTCTGAAGGTTCAAGCTCAGAACAGAGGCTCACCAGAGAAGTTAAGGAGTTGAGGAGTGAATTGGACAAGCTGAAATTCACCACTCAGAAGCCAATGCATTTTGTTGGAGAGTATGAGGAACCTTCTCAAATTTTTGAGAACATAAGTGAAGAAGGTCTTACCCAAGAGGAGCTCAACTACATTGGGAATCAGAGGTTCCAAAGATATCAGTATGGTAATGCCAATCCAAACCTCTCTTACAGGAACACCAATGTAGCTAACCCACAAGACCAGGTCTATCCCAATTCTCAAGCTCCAAAGAACTTTGTTCCCAAGCACAACTTTCAAGGGTCATTCCAACCCAAGAATCAATTTGGTCATAATCAGAGTTTTGGTCAGCAACAGCAACCATTTCAGGGCACTGGTTACACTTCACAGCAGCCAAAGGCACCACCAGGGTTTGGTCCACCACAGTTCCAGCAGCAGGCGCCGGTTCAACAACAGTTTCAGCCACCAATGGTTCAACAGCAGCCACAGATGGGTACAGATATGGTTGGTATTCTGCAACAACTACTTCAGGGTCAACAGACTATGCAGCAGGAAATCAAGGAACTGAAGCAAAACCAGGCATCAAGCTCAAGGAACCAAGGTCACCTACCTGGAAAACCAGAACCCAACCCCAAGGAATATGCCAAGGCCATTACACTGAGGAGTGGCAAGGAGTTACCTGAAGAAAAATTTTCACAAAAAAATGATCATGTAGTTGCATTCTCATTTTTAGGATTGAGTCTAGATTGCATTTGCATATAGGTTGCATCTTGCAAGGAGTAATGATAGGTTTCCTAGAGAGTACATCACTTTGAGAACTTGAATTGAATATGCTTGTGAATCTTTTTCTATGCTTGCAAAGTCTGAAATGATTTGAATCTGAGAAGCAAGTTTGAATTAAACTCAACTCTAATTAAGTGGGAACCTTGAACTTGACTTGAAAATATCTTGTGATGCATTGTTTGAAAAAGCTTGTGGATACCAATATACATACTTGAGCTAGAACCACTGTTTTTACCACTCTTTTCCTTAGCTCAAGTAACTGAATCCACATCATGGATCAGTTCCCATACCTTGAACCCATCCTTCTTTTAAGCCAATGTTTGTGTGAGAATTGAAAGGCCACCTTGGATCAAACTTAGCAGAAAGTGTTAGGTTTAGAGCGACAAGGGCAGGTCTCATTGAGTGCTGTGTTCCAACATCAAGGAACTGAGAGTTTTGGCGAGGAATAAGTGTGGGGGAAAAGACTTTTTGGTGAGTGGAAAAAGGTGAGATGAGTGGAAAGAGAGAGTGAAAATAACTAGGGGAATGAAAGAAAAAGAAGTCAGTCTTGGTGTTTTGAGAAAGTGAGCTCTGGTTTGTTGAAAAGAAAAATCTAGCCTCTAAGTGAAAAAGAAAGAAAAGAAGCCAAAAGCTCAAATGTTTTGATAAGAAAGAAAGAAGAGGCTAGAAGTTGTAAAAGAAAAAGAGCTGTGTAAAGTTTGAGTTCCAAGACTTGAGAGTGAAAGTGAAGAACAAATCCCCTAGTGAGAGAAAAATGAGTGTGAAAAGTGAGGTCTTTGAGCAAGAGAGGAAGCTTTGAGTAGAGGGTGGGGAGTGATGAGTCTTTGCCCTTGTATGCATAGGTTGCTTTTTACCTTTAGCATTCTGCCAAAGTTTGATCATTCATAGAGAGATCCCTTTGCTGCATTTAACCCACTTGAACACTGATGAGATCATTTTAATCTCATAGCCTCTCCCTAGCCAAGCCAGCTTGTTTAAACCTTGCATCATGAGATCCACCTGATAAAAGCTTAATGAATGTGAAAGAGTTGAGAGAGAGAAGAACTTGTGGAGATTCCTTGCTGAGTTGACATATATCTGAGTATGGCTTTGCATTGCATAATTGAGCATGAACTTGAATTCTCATTGTGATCACTTCTCTCAAAAAGAAAATGTGAACTCCCATTGCATACAACCTCTTTCTCTCATTTGCTCTTTTTGCTTGAGGACAAGCAAAGGACAAGTGTGGGGGAGTTGATATGTTCATAATTTGCATCATTTAGGTTGCATAAATCATTCCAAATCATGTTTTATTTCATGTATTTTAGGTCCTTAGGGTTTGTTTTAGAACTTAGGAGATGCATTAGGTCCCAATGAGTCTTTGCATGTTTTGAGTGTCTATCAGGTGATTATGGAGCTGAAAAGATGAATCCAGGAGGTGGAAGTGAGCAGAGCTTGAAAAAGTGGAAAACTTGAGTCTATGGAGGTTATCGGCCATTCTCGCTGGCCAGGAAGGTTTTACCGGCCATTTTCATGTACCGCGGGAAGCTTTACCGGCCATTTTCACGTACCGCGAATTAAGTATATCGGCCAAAATCTCCGGGTGCGAACGAGTCTCAGAAATCACCTGTCCGGGGAGCCTTCCGGTCCGATTCAGATGGCGGGTCCTTCATAGAAGTTGGAGAGCATTGAAGCACGGTCTCATAGCAATTGGAATCGTAGAATTCGGACGCGTGAGCAGAGAGATAAGCTCGTCGGAAGAAACCCCTGTCTCGCAGGTATTCCGGACCGAGCAGATCAGTTCTGAAGGATGCGAAGGACGGTGCACTTCCAGGCCGATTCAGCTTCCGGGTCCTTCATGCGAATCAGAGACATTTGAGTCTTCTTTCCAGAACGTCCAAGAGCATTCAATTCGGATCTATGAGCAGGAAGATACGGCCTCCGGAATGGACACATGTCTAGACGCCTCTCTCTGGTCGTATACATGCACTGCAAAGATGTGCCCTCCAGGAAGCCTTCCACCTCCCAAGCACTGAAACTTCCTTCACAAAAGTTGGAGATAAATGAGTCCTCTGTCTTCTGCAACCGAAATCATTCAATTCGGACAAGTATCACAGGAGTTACACTCTCCGGAATGCGAAGTGATCTAAGCTGCTCTGGATGCTGCGAGATGGTCTTGCGACTTGGTTAACCCGCAGGCCTGAAGATGAACGCCTGAATGCTGATGCTGCGAGTTGAAATGTGCGGGTAAACTATCACTGGAAGAGGTCTGGAGCTCCCGAGCAAGAGAAATGCTAAGTCCACAATCGTGCGACTTAGGCATGCGAGTCATCCGCGCCTGGATCTATGCCGCACGATCACTCGGAATTCACTCCGACTTGAGCCTGCGACCTAAGTGCAATAGAGACCAACCCGCACAGTTTCTATATCCCCCAGAAACCGGCTCAGCCCTGCGAGTTGGAGAGGAAGGAGACCATGCCGCAGAAACACTCGCAATTTACTCCTAGATAGGCGTGCGGCTCCGACAAGGCGATTCAAGCCTCACAAGACAAGTCTTCATCTACTGCGACTTAGGTGTGCGGCCTGGGACATACTGAACCGACCCGCAGCTTTTCCCATTTATCCATTAAAGCCGGGTCAGGACCCGGTTTGTTCCGGGCTGACCCGGTTCGTTTTTAAGAAGGTATAAATACTTTTTAGGGTTTTTTGGGGGAGAACTAAGTTTTATTCCCTTTGTCTCTTGCCTCTTTTGTGAAAAGACTCCATTAAGAAGAGAAATATCTATTTTTGAGTGTTTAATCAAGAGAGTTTTAAGAGATCTGGGTGTTTAAAGCTGTTTACTTTTGAATCTATCATCTCTATCTCCATTTCTCATCATTAATCATGCTAATCTTCTCAACTTGCAAAGGTTTAAGAGAGATTAGTATGATTAGTGAGTAATCCCATATTAAGGTCTTAGATATGTAGATTAGGGTGCTTAAGTGGTAGATTAGCGAGCTTAGGGGTTAGATCATGCATATTCCATTCTCTACAACTTGTTCTCTATGCTAGATCCATACAAATCATATGTGGTCTAGATTCTGGGCATTTCATGCACCAAAAGTGTTTGATGAAATGCCTGAACCAAAGTTGTTAGAGGTTTAAGTGTTATTCATCATGGGAATGATTGTTTATATGCTTAAATGACAGATTAAACTGATTCTTAATGCTTGTTAACTCATGTTTCACTGATGATGATTGGGTTTGAAACTGATTTAGCATAGGAGTTAATGCCTTCATGAGAGGATTAACTTAGTTAGAGATGTTTATGTTAAATGGCTTGCTTGATCATATGATTCATTAGCTCATTAGTTTATCACTGAAGGCACCCTAATCCACTATCATGTCTAAGACCTTTCTTATCATCATTCATACATTCTCATCATTTGTCATTGTTTAGTTCTTGTTTAAGCATTTCATTAATCCTTAATCCTGTTTAAGTTTGTAGTTGTCTCTAGATTAATCAAAACCCACTCTTGTTTGCTTGAATTAAGAACTTGATCATATAGCTTAGTGTCTAACACCACATCTGGATTGATAAACCTCTTTGTGCTACATTGACAAGGGGATTGATAGCCCTGAGACCATAAAAAGTCTTATCTATCAAAGAACCAAAGGCCGAGCCCGAGGATGAGCACTTCCCAACCACTGAGGAATACTTGGACCACTTTAACTCAATCAGAGTGGCTCAAGGTCGATTCCCTGACTTGGAGTTGCTGAAGAAACTCGAGATACTTGATGACGTGACCCTCATTTTTGAGAATATGGGCTTGGCAAAGTTCTTTGAGATGAGCGATGTTGCCTATGAAGGGATTACACAGAAGTTTCTTGCAACCTTGGAGGTCATCATCTACCCCAAGAGAGATCCAAAGCGTTTACATGGCAAAGGATTCGGCCACATTGAGTTTGAAATGGATAACGTGCACTACAAGGTCATTTTCAAGGAGCTTGATGAAATCTTTGGGTTTGAAAGGAATGGAAGCTCGCTTGACAAGTTTGTGTACCCTCGTGATGAGTTGGCCGCCTTGTGGGAAACGATATCTTTTGGACCCTACCTCGGAGGAAAGAGCAAGACAAGCTGCATAAGGAACCCTGCGATCAGATACACAAATCGCGTCCTAGCATCAACATTCTTCTCGACCTTTAACCCTGGTGTTATTCACACGGCCGAGCTTGAACTATTGGGACTCGGACTGAAGCCGTTCATCACTCAAATGAAGAACAAGAAAGAGTTCCAAGGGCCGCTGCATGTACCATCATTGGGTGCATTCTTTGCCATTCAAATGCTCACTTATCGGCACAATGTATGGTGCGACCACAAGAAGCGAGGAGCAAGAAGACTTCAGAACGGTTGGATAGTCACCAAGATCCTGAGGGCTCAAGGGTTTATATTCCCTGATTCACCAAAGAAGCCGAATCTCATTGATGAGTTATACCTAAACAAAAGTGGTTTCTTCGGAGGCAAGTTAGGGGACAAATGGGTTTACAACTTCACCCTACTGCATAGAGACGGCACACAGGTTCTACTGCCTAACCGAAGCCTCACCATGCTCGACAAGCAGTGTAACGTCTCATTCTACGTTCTCAAAGACCAGTTGTATAACCCAGCTCTCGACCCACCAACACGCAAATGCACCAAGGCAGCACCCAGCAAACCCGAGAACACTAATGGCCCGGAAGATTGTGATAACGAGGAGCAGAGACACTATGAGAGAAGGATCGGAGCAGGCCGCTATCACTTTGATCCGCAAGTGTGGGGTGAGCCTGAATACCACACCAAGAAGCTGTATTCGCGAGTGAACACCCTCCAAAAGTGGTGTAAGTGGCAAGACAAAACCATCCACGCATTGGTGGATTGTGTGAGGCATTTGAAGAAGAAGGTAAAGCAGCTCACGAGGCCATCCTCACCGGATAAGAACTCAGCGACCTCAACCGCACCGATTACAGAAGAAGGAGTTGGAGAAAGCTCAAATGCGAGGAACCCGGAGTTTCCACCAGGCAAAGAAGACTGGATCGATCCAGCCACGGCTTTCCTGCCTGAACCCTCAGAAAGCAGCCCACCACGTCAGCCCACTCCATCCTGCTCAACATCGAATCCCTCGCACTACTTGGGATCCGACCTCTCCGACTAAGGTATCGACTTCAAACCTTATACATATGCATCTTGTATATATCATCTTGCATTCGTTCAGTTTGTCTTTTCACTTCTCTCACACGGTTTTATAACACAAGGGACTGTGTTATCTAAGTGTGGGGGAGGAGCTTTGTGTTTTCTGATCTTGTTTTCTTTATTCTTATTTGACTTTTGCATTCTTGAGTCTCATTTAGCTTAATACATGTGATAAATTACATCATTCTAGTTGCATCTCGCATTTTAAGATCGAGTCTAGTTGCATCATGTAGGATTGCATCAGTGCAAGGAGCAATGATGGATTTTTTCCTAGAGAGTAAATCACTTGAGAACTTGAACTAAATATGCTTGTGAAACTCATTATGTGCTTGTAAAGCTTGAAACGATTTGAATCTGAGAAGCAACTCTGAATTACACTCAACTCTAGCTAAGTGATAACCCTGAACTTGAAATGAAAATATCCTTTGATGCATTGCTTAAATGGGCTTGTGGATACCGATATACATACTTGAGCTAGAATCATTGTTTTTACCACCCTCCTTCCTTAGCTCAAGTAGCTGAATCCGCATCATGGATCAGTTCCCTCACCTTGAACCCATCTTTCTTTCGAGCCAATGTTTGTGTGAGAATTGTAAGGCCACCTTGGACTGAACTTAGCAGAAAGTGTTAGGTTTAGAGCGACAAGGGTTTGGCTCATTGAGTGGTATGTTCCAACATCAAGGAACCAAGAGTATTGGTGAGAAATAAGTGTGGGGGAAAAGACTTGTTGGTGAGTGGAAAAAGGTGAGCTGAGTGGAAAAGTGAGAGTGGAAATAGCCAGGGGAATGAATGAAAATGAATTAAGTCTTGGATGTGAAAAGATAAGCTCTGAAATGAAAAGAAGCCAAAGGCTCAAGTGCTCTGAAATGAAAATGAAAGAGGCTATACGTTATGAAAGAAAAGAGCTGTGTGAATAAGTGAAAACCAAGGCTTGAAAATAAAAGAGAAAGGTGAGTCCCCTAGTGAAAACAAAACGATTGTGAAGAGTGAGGATTCTGAGAGGGTGAGCAATTGAGAAACGCTTTGAATGGAGTGTGGGGTGTGATGAGTCTTGCCCTTGTATGCATCGGTTGCTTTTTACCTTTAGCATTCTGCCAAAGTTTCATTTCAGGAATCAAGTTTACATACTGCTTGTGCGATTCCGGAGCCAATGTCAACATCATGTCTAAGACATTTGCCAAAAAAATGGGCATAAAAACCTTAAGGACATCGACGGTTAAGGTTATTTTTGGAGATTCATCTCAAAAAGATACTGAAGGGGCGATTCATGAACTACAAGTTCTAGTGGGAGATAAGATTGTTCCAGCATATTTCCAAGTCCTGGAGATGGATAAAGACAAGGAGAGGCCACTCATTGCTCCATCTGCATTACAACCTCTCTCTCTTTTTTGTTCTTTTTGCTTGAGGACAAGCAAAGGACAAGTCTGGGTGAGTTGATATGTCTATATTTTACATCATTTAGATTGCATTATAGAGTCTTC
>NW_006256901.1:5106578-5188688 GCF_000478725.1 Eutrema salsugineum | reverse complement strand
ATATGTATAAGCAAGAGACTTTAGACGAGATACTTGACTCGGGTGCTTCCAAGTTCAACTAGTGGGTTAATGAATCAAAACATCAAGCGGTTTCATTTAACTTTGAACTCAAGGCATGTTAATCTTCTCATGAAAGTATTAAGCATCTAAATTGATCCTCCTTCATACCAAAAATGTCTTTTGAGAAGCATCGAATCAATCAGCAATAAGAATCAGTTCAAAAATGTCATTTAAGAGAACAAACTATCACTCTCGCGATGAAAAACTCTTAAACCCTTAACCGAGTGGTTCAGACATTTCTACAAACACTTTTGATGCGAGATATGTCTCGGATCTGAACCTCAAGTGATGTGCTTGGATCCAGCCTAGAGATCTCGTCGGTTAAAGAATGAAACTTGCAGGACTAGACACCTAAACCCACTAATCTACCTTGAAAGCACCCTAATCTACTCATCTAAAGCCGCTTAAACGACTACTCACTAATCATAACGAGCTCACTAAGTCCTTTGCAAGACGTGTAGCTGGTCATGATGAGGAGTTTAATGTTAGATGATAAAAGAAATAAAGAAAGAACAAGATTTCTCATGCAAAAACGAGGTATCGTATTAGAATGATCAAGTTTCACCAAAGAGGCAAGTTCTTAAAGCTAAAAAAACAGATAAGAGATAAGATGATTAGGTTTTTAGTCTCAAAATGTATATATAGCAAAGGTAAAGTGTCGCGGGTCAGCCCGGAACAAACCGGGTACTGAACCGCGATCTTGGGTTGATGGGTGAGTGCCACGGTGTGTCGGAGAGTGAAGCCGAGGTCTTCATGTCGAGGAGTGCACGTGAGTCTAGATCCAAATGAAGATCTCGTGAAGAACACGTCAAGAACATGCATGAACCCTAGTCTTTGATCCATCTTCACGTGTGTATTCTTGGGCAGCTTTGTTCTTGATTCTGGGTTTGTGACAATGGACCTCGGCATGAAATGCCGAGGCGCTTGGTAGTCGAGGGATCTGAGCGAACAGGGTCCGGCATGCACGCCGAGGTCGCTACACCGAGGTGCACGTTCAACACTTAGTCGTTTCCAGCTTCATTTTTTACGTGTGCATGCCTTGATTCCAACGTGCCGAGGCGTCAGCACGAGGCCTAGTTCAGAATACTTCCAAAATACGAGCCTTGACTTGGCCGATGTCGAGGTAACGATGCCGAGCCCTGAGAAAACACTTAGCGCGTATCACAACATATTTGGGTTCGTATCGACCATGTCACCCTCCGGAAACAGTAACTTTCAACCCACGACTCCAAATGCTCTGAGACCAGTTCCATAGTCAAGATGACTCAATAAGCTCGAACTTTGGTGAAGAAACCGTCGGAGCTTGGGAAGCGGAGGGCTTCCTGGATTTCACATCTTTGAACCGCATTGGAATCACCAGAAAATAAGCTTTTTAGAGCGATGTGAACTCCGGAGACTTTATCTCTCAAACCACTGCTCCGAATTGAGCGATCCCAGCTGTTCTGAAAAGGTCTTTCACAGATCTCAAACTTTGATAAAGACCGGGCAAGCTGATTTGGTCCGGAAAGGCTCCGTCCGCCGTAGCCTTCGTACTCCGCCGTTCGGTTCTCGGGTGCGCGTAATGTTGGTGCATCTTCCGGAGGCTGTATCTTTCTCCCCATTGGTCCGAATTGGATGATTCCAACTGTTCTGGGATCTTTGCCTGATTATCTCCGACTTTGCTGAAGACCCCGCCAACTGGTTCGGACCGGAAGGTTCCCCGGATTGCTGGTCGAGAAAAGCTTCCCGCGGTAAGGAAAATGGCCGAGGGCTGTGTACCGCGGTAAGCTTTTTGGTCGTAAAAATTCCTTCGCCTCGGCCAAAAACTCAACCCATGGTATTTGCACCCGATCTTCGACCCAAGCTGACTTTGGTCGATCGGTAAGGAATTTGGCCGGTGCTGAGCGATCGGTAAGGATTTTGGCCGAGGTTTCCGTCCGTCCGGTACGCGATTTGGCCGAGAAATTTCTCTAAGCGGTTTTCACCATTTTTGACCCTTTTCTTCACCGTTTTCTCCTCTGCTCCTCTTCTTAAGCTCCAAACGACTCCCAAAGCACCTGATAAAGACTTCAAAACATGCAAAACTCTTTGGGACCTAATGCAAGCCCTAAATCCTATTTTCATGCCTAAAGACACAATTTACATGGGAAAACACATGATGAGGACTCTAAAATGCTCTCTAAATGATGTAAAATATAGACATATCAACTCCCCCACACTTGTCCTTTGCTTGTCCTCAAGCGAAGAGAACAAATGAGAGAAAGAGGTTGTAATGCAGATGGAGCTCATATTTCCTTTTTAGAGAGAAGTGATCACAAAGAGAACTTGGATTCATGCTCAAATATGCAATGCAAAGCCATACTCAGATATTTTACAACTAAAGCACAGAATCTCCACAAGTCATTATCACATTCAACTCTTTCACATTCATTAGGCTCGTAACCGGTGAATCAAATGATGCAATGTTCAAATAGGCTGGCTTGGCTAGGGTAAGGTCATGAGATAAAAATGATCTCATCAATATTCAAGCGGGTGCAATGCAACAATGGGATCACTCAATGAACGACCAAACTTTGGCAGAATGCTAAAGGTAAAAAGCAACCGATGCATACAAGGGCAAGACTCATCACACCCCACACTCCACTCAAAGCTTTTCTCACTTTCTCACCCTCTCAAGATCCTCACTCTCTCAATCGCTTTCTTTTTCACTAGGGGACTCACTTTTGTTTTGATTTTCAAGCCTTTGGTGTTTACTTATTCAAACAGCTCTTTTCTTTTACAGCGATTAGCCTCTTTTCTTTTCTTTTTTAGAACACTTGAGCCTTTTTGGCTTCTTTTCATTTCAGAGACTATACTTTTCTTTTTAGAACAACAGAGCTCTTCTTTTCAAATTCAAGACTCGATTCTTTTTTCTTTCATTCCCCTAGCTATTCCCACTCTCTCTTTTTCTCTCAGCTCACCTTTTTCCACTCACCAATAGATCTTTTCCCCCACACTTATTTCTCGCCAATACTCTCAGTTCCTTGATGTTGGAACGTAGCACTCAATGAGACATGCCCTTGTCGCTCTAAACCTAACACTTTCTGCTAAGTTCAGTCCAAGGTGGCCTTACAATTCACACACAAACATTGGCTCGAAAAGAAAGTTGGGTTCAAGGTGAGGGAACTGATCCATGATGCGGATTCAGCTACTTGAGCAAAGGAAAAGAGGGTGGTGAAAACAATGATTCTAGCTCAAGTATGTATATCGGTATCCACAAGCCAATTCAAGCAATGCATCAAAAGATATTTACAATTCAAGTTCAGGGTTATCACTTAACTAGAGTTGAGTGTAATTTAGACTTGCTTCTCAGATTCAAATCGTTTCAAGCTTTACAAGCACAGAATAAGTTTCACAAGCATATTTAGTTCAAGTTCTCAAGTGATTTACTCTCTAGGAAAAAATCTATCATTGCTCCTTGCACTGATGCAATCCTAAATGATGCAACTAGACTCGATCTTAGAATGCGAGATGCAACTAGAATGTTAATGATGCGGTTTTACCATATGTACAAAGCTAAATGAGACTCAAGAATGCAAAAGTCAAATAAGAACAAAGAAAACAAGATCAGAAAACACAAAGCTCCTCCCCCACACTTGAATAACACAGTCCCGTGTGTTATAAAAGCGTGTGAGAGAAGTAAAAAGACAAACTAAACGAATGCAGGATGATATACACAAGATGCATATGTACAAGAGTTTGAAGTCGATACCTTAGTCGGAGAGGTCTGATCCCAAGTAGTACGAGGGATTTGATGTTGAGCAGGAGGGTGTGGACTGACGTGGTGGGCTGCTATCCGAGGGTTCAGGTAAGAATGCCAAGGCAGGGTCGATCCAATCCTCTTTGCCTGGTGGAAACTCCGGTTTCCTTGTGTTTGAGCTTTCCCCAACCTCCTCCTGTGTAACTGGTGCGGTTGAGGTCCCCGAGTTCTTGTCCGGAGAAGATGGCCGTGTGAGCTGCTTGACCTTCTTCTTCAGGTGCCTTACACAGTCCACCAAGGCATGAATGGTCTTGTCTTGCCACTTACACCACTTTTGGAGAGTGTTCACTCGCAAATACAGCTTCTTGGTGTGGTATTCAGGCTCACCCCACACGTATGGATCAAAATGATATCGGCTTGCTCCCATCCTTCTCTCAGCGTGCCGTTCTTCTTCATTCTCACCTCCAGCCGGGCCGTTCTCGTTCTGAGGCTTGTTAGGTATGGCTTTGGTGCACTTGCGCATTGGTGGGCCGAGAGATGGGTTGTACAACTGATCTTTGAGGACATAGAAGGAGACGTTACACTGCTTATCAAGCATGGTGAGGCCTCGGTTGGGCAGTAGAACTTGTGTACCGTCCCTGTGCATCAGCGTGAAGTTGTAAACCCATCTATCCCCTGACTTGCCTCCAAAGAAACCACTTTTACTTAGGTATTGCTCATTAATGAGACTCGGCCTCGATGGTGAATCAGGGAGTATGAACCCTTGAGCTCTCAAGATTTTAGTGACAATCCAACCGTTCTGAAGGCTCCTTGCTCCCTTCTTCTTTCGGTCACACCACACATTGTGTCTATAGGTGAGCATTTGGATCGCAAAGAACGCTCCTAAAGACGGTACATGCATTGGCCCTTGGAACTCCTTTTTGTTCTTCATTTGAGTGATGAGCGGCTTAAGTCCAAGTCCCAACAGTTCAAGCTCTGCCGTGTGAATGACACCAGGGTTGTATGTAGAGAAGAACGTAGAGGCCAGGACCCGGTTGGTGTATCTGATCGCAGGGTTCCTGATGCAGCTTGTCTTGCTCTTGCCTCCCAAGTAAGGCCCAAAAGATATCGTTTCCCACAACGCGGCCAACTCATCACGAGGGTACACAAACTTGTCAAGCGAGCTTCCATTCCTTTCAAATCCAAATATCTCATCAAGCTCCTTGAAACTGACCTTGTAGTGCACGCCTTCTATGTCAAACTCAATGTGTCCGAACCCTTTGCCATGTAGACGCTTGGGATCTCTCTTGGGGTAGATGACAACCTCCAAAGTGGCAAGAAACTGTTGTGTGATCCCCTCGTAAGCAACATCGCTCATCATGAAGAACTTGGCCAAGCCCATGTTTTGAAAGATGAGTGTAACATCATCGAGTATCTCAAGCTTCCTCAACAGCTCCATATCAGGGAACCGACCTTGAGCTACTCTTATAGAGTTAAAGTGGTCCAAGTACTCCTCAGTAGTCGGGAAATGTTCCTCCTCGGGCTCGGGCTTTGGTTCCTTCTTGGCCTTCTTGCCACAATCGGGTTCATGAGGGACTATGGCTCTCAGCTCGTCCCCATCGTTCTCAGTGGCTGCCTGCTCCCCATTCCTTTTTGGTTCAAGGGTTGGAACCAGAGTGAGCTCGGCGTTCCTTGCTCGCTTGGCGGCTGGCTCACCATCGGACCTCACGGAGGGTTTCTTGCTTGTTCCACCATTGCGTGCCACGGCTTTCCCTTTTGTACTCCTCCTCTGGACCTCGTTTTTGTTCGTCTCATGAGTGGGAACAGCTCGGTCGCCGGTCATCTGCAAGGCAGATCCTCAAAAAGACAGTTAGAATCATGTACATCAACAAGCACATGTCTCTTAAGATAGCAAGAACAGAGCTTTTTCTCTAACAAGACCGGGGTTATAGCTTTTTCCAAACATCAAAGGAAGTAAGAACAAGCCAGAACAAGCAAAGAAAGACACGATATCTAAACAGTTCAGCTCAACATCTCAAAGCATCATTAAGACCGATTCCAAGCGCATTTTCTCAAGAATTTTAAAAATTCAAGAACAAGTGATTTTCAGAGCAAAGACCGGTTTTTCTTATGTTATCTATCGTGATGGAATTTTTAAAATTGTTCCCAAAGGCCGACATGTTCTAAAAGAATCGATTCCACATTTCACAAACAATAAAGCTCGCAAAGAATGAAGGAAAAAGATGAGTTCTTTAAGATGCAAATACCTTTGGGAATCCAAGATTCAAGCTTAGTGGAATGCTTATGATGAATATACAACACCTTAACGAGTCTAGAACGCTTGGAATCACAAGAAATGGATGAGAAATGAGAGAGATGTGCTCGTGAAATGCAGAGAAAAGAGAGAAGAAGGCGAACTCTCGGTTTTGGCTCGGGATGGAGGCTGGTATGAGCGGTGTCGCGCTTTCCAGCTGGCATTTGGACTGTAGTGGGACTGGTCCCCCCTTCTCCTCCAGCTGCGACCGTTGACCCGCGCCAAAACAGCTTTGACCGGTCGTTTAAATTCAAATTACCGCGCAAAGCTTCCAAATGGCGCGACTTGGGAATGACGTGAGCCGTACGGACTAGAGTGGTTTTTCTCGTGTTCTCTTGAGCGGCCTCGACTTGTTCTACCCCGAGGGCACCAAGCCGAGTGGGCTAAGCTCAAGTTAACAAGAATTTCCCCGCGGTCTTCAAATCTTTTCCTTAGTCCGCGCAAACCTTCTTCTTTGACTCAAGTGTCCCAAGTGTTTATGTTTTTGATCATTCTTGAAACTGGGCACCTCGGTATGCTCCACCACGAGGGTATCATGCCGAGGTCACTTGTTTTAACAAAGAATCACTTGGTGCAGGGGGTTTAAACGGTCCGGCCCTGGTGTAGACTGGTCGCGGTCTCGGATCGAGGTTTTAGACTGTTTTAAGTGAACTTTGCCCCTCGGTATAGTTATACCAAGGTGTTTACACCGTCGCCTTCCCCCACACTTAGTCATTTCATTATGACACTTCTCGGACATGGCTATGATGAAATCGAGTCGAGGAGTCTAGCCGAGGTTCTCAGGCTTTACTCGGTAAAAGGTGACCGCGGTACGTATATACCAAGGGTCGATACCGAGGCTACGTACACTCTAGGACTTTATTCATCAGGCCATGTCATTTTCGAGCTTTTTCTTATTCTCATCATCAAGATTCATCGTCTAACTCCTGAAACACTTAACAAACCCTTCAAAAAGCTTCAAGTAAAAAGAAAAAGAAGATGAAAAGCGAAATATGTACAAGGATAAGCTTGGGGTGTCTCCCAAGAGCACTTTGTTTAACGTCACTAAGTTTGACTTTTCATACCTTTTCAGGCTGATTCTGGTTCAAGAAGAGGAACTGAGGTAGCTCCCTCTCTTGTTTCTGATGCCAGGTAGTGCTTTACCCTCTGACCGTTTACCACAAAGCCTTGTCCATCTTTTCCTTTTAGAACAACCGCTCCATAGGGTCTTACTTCAAGAATTTTAAATGGACCGGACCATCTGGATCTCAACTTCCCAGGGAATAGCTTGAGTTTCGAGTTAAATAGCAGAACTTGGTCTCCTTCTTTGAACTCTCTCTTGTGTATCTTCTTGTCATGAAGCGCCTTGGTCCTTTCCTTGTAGATCTTAGAGCTCTCAAAAGCATCTAACCTGATTTCCTCAAGCTCATGAAGCTGTAAAACCCTCTTCTCTTGTGCAGTCTTGATGTCAAAGTTCAGAACTTTCACTGCCCACAATGCTTTGTATTCCAACTCAACCGGTAGATGACAGCTTTTCCCATAGAGCAAGTTAAACGGTGAGGTTCCAATGGGGGTCTTGTACGCGGTTCTGTAAGCCCACAAAGCATCATCAAGTTTCTTGCTCCAATCCTTCCTAGATGAGCTCACGGTTCTTTCTAAAATAGCCTTTATCTGTCGGTTAGAGACCTCCACTTGACCACTAGTCTGCGGATGATAAGGTGTGGCCACCTTGTGCCTTACCCCATGCTTCCTTAAAAGACTCTCAAGAGTCTTATTGATAAAGTGGCTTCCCCCATCACTGATTACTACTCTTGGAACTCCAAACCGTGGGAAAATGATACTTTTGAAAAGCTTTACCACCACTTTTGAATCGTTGGTTGGGGATGCAACAGCCTCGACCCACTTACTCACATAATCCACCGCGACAAGGATGTACTGATTTCCGCATGAACTCACAAAGGGGCCCATGAAGTCAATGCCCCAACAGTCGAAGACCTCGACCTCAAAGATTGGGTTTTGGGGCATCTCATTCCTCTTGGATATGTTACCGTGCCTTTGACAAGCCTCGCATCTCGATACCACATCTTGAGCGTCCTTGAACATAGTCGGCCACCAGAAGCCGCTTTGCAAAACCTTGGCAACCGTCTTGAATGCACCTAAGTGACCACCGTACGCTGAACCGTGGCATTCTTGTAGCACCGGATGGATCTCTTCTTCGGCCAAGCATCGCCTATAGAGATGGTCCTTGTTAAGCACGTAAAGATACGGCTCATCCCAATGATATCTCATCACATCTCTAAAGAACTTTTTCCTCTGATAGGCATCAAGATCCGGTGGCTCTAAACCGCAAGACAGGTAGTTCACAAGATCCGCGAACCATGGGAGGCTTCTTTCCTTGATCGTGTTGGCCTCTTCCACCTCTAAGTAAGACCGTACCAGCATGAGATGTTCCTCAGGTAAAGCATCGTCTATGGGGACCTTTTCTTCAATCCTCAGCCTTGAGAGATGATCTGCGGCCCCGTTTTCAATGCCCTTCTTGTCAAGTATTTCCATGTCGAATTCTTGGAGCAATAGGACCCATCTCAAAAGCCTCGGCTTAGCGTCCTTCTTAGACATCAAGTACCTCAAGGCCGCGTGATCTGTGTAAACCGTGACCTTTGATCCCACTAGATAACTCCTGAATTAGTCAAATGCAAACACAATGGCAAGCATTTCCTTCTCGGTGGTTGCATACTTTTCTTGAGCTGAGTCCAAGGTGCGGCTGGCATAGTAAATCACATGGAGTTTCTTATCTTTCTTCTGCCCCAAGACAGCTCCCACGGCATAGTCAGATGCATCAGTCATCACTTCGAATGGTAAAGACCAATCGGGAGCTTGTACAATTGGTGCACTGATCAAAGCCTCCTTGATCCTCTTAAACGCTTCCTCACACTCTTCATCAAAGATAAACTCCACCTCTTTGCACAATAGCCTAGTTAAAGGCCTAGCTATCTTGGAGAAATCCTTAATGAACCGCCTATAGAACCCAGCGTGCCCAAGAAAGCTTCTTATCCCTTTTACAGAATTCGGAGCTTGTAGGTTCACCATCACCTCGATTTTGGCCTTGTCCACCTCTATTCCCTTCTCTGATACTTTGTGCCCCAAGACAATGCCTTCTTGTACCATGAAATGACACTTCTCCCAGTTCAATACAAGCCTATGCTCCTCACATCTCTTTAGAACCTGAGAAAGATTAGCAAGACATTCGGAGAAAGAGGAGCCGTATACGGAGAAATCATCCATAAACACCTCGACTTTCTCTACAATTAGATCAGAGAAAATGTGCATCATACAACATCTTTGAAAAGTGGCCGGTGCATTACACAAACCGAAAGGCATTCTCCTATAAGCATAAGTGCCATAAGGGCAAGTGAATGTCGTTTTCTCTTGATCTCTTGGATCTATTGGTATTTGGAAGAATCCAGAGTATCCATCGAGAAAACAGAAATAAGGATGATTGGCTAACCGTTCAAGCATTTGATCAATGAATGGTAAAGGGAAATGATCTTTTCTTGATGCAGAATTCAATTTCCTATAGTCAATGCACATGCGATGGCCGGTTATAGTTCTTTGGGCTATGGGTTCATCCTTATCATTTTTTACCACCGTGATACCACCTTTCTTGGGCACAACGTGCACAGGAGATACCCACCGAGAGTCAGAGATTGGATATATGATTCCTGCCTCAAGGAGCTTTAGTATCGCCTTCTTAACCACCTCTTTGAGGTTCGGGTTAAGGCGACGTTGGTGCTCAATAGAGGACATGGCTTGGTCCTCCAGGTGGATCCGATGAGTGCATATATCAGGTGAGATTCCTCTTATGTCGGCCAAGGAGTACCCTATTGCTCTCCTGAATTTCTTGATTTCATTAAGCAATGCACGTTCTTCATGTTCAAGCAAACTATCGTTTATGATCACAGGGAAAGTGGAGTTCAAGCCTAAGAATGCATACCTGAGCCCTGTTGGTAGAGGCTTGAGCTCAACAGGGGGAGCGTCTGCCTCATTCCAATCGGTATCAAAGCTACATTGGCCCGGAACAGCTTCCTCGGCCTTTTCCTTGTTCTCGCGCGGATTACCATCGGCCTCGATATGAGTTGCCACGGCCATGATATCCCGAGGTGTCTCCTCTGTTCCCATGGACCCCTCGCTGTCTAAGATGTCGAGGCCACTCTTCCTGAGCTCCAAAAACCTAGCCTCAGCTCCAAGTTCCTTCGGTTGGTCCAAAAGTTGCTTGTACACCTCGCTTTCCTCGTTCAAGTACCCGTGCTCACTTTGTTCACGTGTAAGGACCACTTGTAACAGATCCTCTGCGTTCAACTCTTCCAGGAGCTCATCAGCTAGCTCCTCCATCACTTCCACATAGAAAACCTGACCTCCAATGGTCGGTTTCTTCATCATCTCTTTCACATTGAACTTCATATGCTCGGAACCGATGTGTAGTTCAATCATTCCTCCTCTCACATCTATAATGGCTCCTGCGGTCGCTAGGAACGGTCGGCCCAAGATGATAGGGTCTAATGGTTCCTCGTCCATCTCAAGAACTATGAAGTCCGTGGGGATTTCTATCTCACCGATCCTTAAAGGTAAATCCTCAAGCAAACCCACCGGTAAGCGAACCGATCTATCAGCTAGTATAAGAGAGATCTTGGCCGGCTTGTAACTCTTGTATCCCAATCTCTTCGCCACCGTGTATGGCATTAAGCTCACAGAAGCTCCTAGATCACACAAGCAGTTTGAGAACTTCAAGTGACCTAAAGCACACGGTAAGGTAAAGCTGCCCGGATCGGATAGCTTCCTTGGTATAGACCTCCTTTGTATTATGGCGCTGCATTCATGGCTCAGTATTACCATACCCTGGAGCTCCTTTGTCTTGTTGAGGATCGCATCCTTTAGAAACTTCCCAAGCTGTGGTATAGCTAAGAAAGCATCTATAATGGGTAAGGTGAGTTGCGTGTTCTCCAAGTGTTTCTCAAAGACCGCTTTGGCTTTGTCTAAGATTTTCTTTTTGAAACGCCCTGGGAATGGTATCTTGGGTTGGTAAGGTGGTGGTGGAACGTATGGCTTTTCAAGCTCAGTTGTCTTTTCCACTTCTTTTCCTTTGTCCTTGATCGGTTCTTTCTCAAAATCCGCTTCTTTACACGCATCACCTGAGGCTGCCTCCCCCTCTAATTGCTCATTGGCCTCAATGAGCTTAGTCTTAGGCTTCGGAGCTTGTAGTTCCTTGCCACTCCTCAATGTAATGGCGTTCACGTACTCCTTGGGATTGGGCTCCGGTTTACCTGGTAAAGTCGGGCCTCGGGATGATGTAGAGGCTTGATTCTGCTTAAGCTCTCTGATATCTTGCTGCATTGTCGCGTGCTGGCTCTCAACTCTCTGCTGACCCTGTAACAGTTGCTGTAGGATCCCACAGACATCGTTTCCCATCTGATTCGGACCCGTTCCCTGATTCTGTTGCTGATTACCCATCGGTTGCGGATTGAACCCTGGTGGAAACTTGTGATGTTGCGGTTGGCTGGTGAAGTTGTTACCCTGAGCCGCTTGATTCTGATGAGTGTAGCCGTGCTGTTGCCCACTGAACTGTTGTTTGGGCTGGAAGGTATTCTGAAAAGGAGCTTTCGTAGCATAGCTTTGTTGTTGTTGCTGAGCAGGGTACACTTGGTCTTGAGGGTTAGCTACATTCGGGTTTCTGTATGAGAGGTTTGGGTTACTGTTGTAGTTGTTAAACCGCTGATACCTCTGCTGATTTCCTATGTAGTTCAGCTCCTCTTGAGTTAGACCATCTTCATTAACATTGTCAAAACTTGGCCCTTGCTCATCAAACTCGCCTACAAAGTGTATTGGCTTTTGTGTCGCCATCAGAACCTTGTCAAGCTTGCTCTGAAGCTCTCTTATATCCTTTTTCATACGCTGTTCTTCATTGGAGCCCTCTAAACGGTCTACTCTATCAAAGTCTTCTCCATAAGTATCATTAGACATGGCTAGGTTCTCGACTAGTTCCATTGCCGCATTGATCTCTTTCCCAAGAAAATTTCCATTTGAAGCTGTGTCGAGTTGGTTTCTGATCTTGGGGAGTGCACCTCGGTATAAAGTACTCAAGAGGGATGCCTCTGAGAAGCCGTGGTGGCGGCATTGGTTAGTGTAGCTTCTAAACCGTTCCCAAGCTTCGCTAAAGCTCTCGTTGTTGTGCTGTGTGAAGCTTGAGATCTGGTTTCTGAGCTTAGCCGTGCGTGATGTGGAAAAGAACTTTGATAAGAACGCCAGTTTACACTGCTCCCAGGTTTGTATAGAACCCCTCGGGAGGTTCTTTTCCCACTGGTGAGCTTTATCACCGAGGCTGAATGGGAACAAGCGTAGCTTGAAGCTATCTTCCGAGACACCATTGATCTTAGTTAGGTCGCAAACCCGATCAAACTGATCTAGATGCTCAAGAGGGTCTTCTCCGGCTAGACCGTGGAACTTTGAGTTCTGCACCATATTGAGCAGGGAAGCTTTAACCTCAAAGTTGTTGTTTTGAACCGGTGGAGCTTGAATCCCAGCTCGGTATTGGTGCGCATTAGCTCGGTCGTTCTCTCCAACAAAGACCGGAGGAGGTTGTCTCTGAGCTTGTGGCGGTGGCGGGTGAACATGGTGGGCTTGTTGCTCGTTTCTATTAGATTGTTGTTGGTTTTGCTGAGCAAGCCTCTCGTTCCTTTGAGCCTGTTGTTGGTTAACATAGGCTTGTTGTTCATTCCTGCCTGCCTGCGCCTGATTAGCATGAGCCTGGTGTTCGGCTTCTTGAGCCTGTTGCTCGATCCTTTGCTGTTCTGCCATTCCAAGTTGTTCAAAATGCCGTTCCCTCTCGCGAGCTCGCCTCTCAATCCGGTTGATGTTGTCGTCGTACGGTAAAGGCGGTTCTGTGCTCCGAGACCTGGTTTTCATGCACCTGAAAGTAACACAAGAACTTGCAAAGAAGTTAGTAAAACAAAGAAAGTTAAAATTTTGAGCTCAATAACAAACAAAAGACTAATGCTCCGACAAGTTGGCAACGGCGCCAATTGATAGATAATACTTTTTAAGTCTCAGGGCTATCAATCCCCTTGTCAAAGTAGTACTAAGAGGTGTCAATCCAGACTTGTCAACGAGACACTAGTCTATGTTGTTTGTTTATTTAATTCAAGATAAAAAGGTGAAGGTTTTTCTAAGCTAAATAATAACGATTAAGCATGTAAGTAAGATAAATGATGAGAATCAAACAAAGCAAAGATGCAAATGATAACTAAGCGATTCAGATGATGATAATATGTAATAAAGCAAGAGACTTTAGACGAGATACTTGACTCGGGTGCTTCCAAGTTCAACTAGTGGGTTAATGAATCAAAACATCAAGCGGTTTCATTTAACTTTGAACTCAAGGCATGTTAATCTTCTCATGAAAGTATTAAGCATCTAAATTGATCCTCCTTCATACCAAAAATGTCTTTTGAGAAGCATCGAATCAATCAGCAATAAGAATCAGTTCAAAAATGTCATTTAAGAGAACAAACTATCACTCTCGCAATGAAAAACTCTTAAACCCTTAACCGAGTGGTTCAGACATTTCTACAAACACTTTTGATGCGAGATATGTCTCGGATCTGAACCTCAAGTGATGTGCTTGGATCCAGCCTAGAGATCTCGTCGGTTAAAGAATGAAACTTGCAGGACTAGACACCTAAACCCACTAATCTACCTTGAAAGCACCCTAATCTACTCATCTAAAGCCGCTTAAACGACTACTCACTAATCATAACGAGCTCACTAAGTCCTTTGCAAGACGTGTAGCTGGTCATGATGAGGAGTTTAATGTTAGATGATAAAAGAAATAAAGAAAGAACAAGATTTCTCATGCAAAAATGAGGTATCGTATTAGAATGATCAAGTTTCACCAAAGAGGCAAGTTCTTAAAGCTAAAAAAACAGATAAGAGATAAGATGATTAGGTTTTTAGTCTCAAAATGTATATATAGCAAAGGTAAAGTGTCGCGGGTCAGCCCGGAACAAACCGGGTACTGAACCGCGATCTTGGGTTGATGGGTGAGTGCCACGGTGTGTCGGAGAGTGAAGCCGAGGTCTTCATGTCGAGGAGTGCACGTGAGTCTAGATCCAAATGAAGATCTCGTGAAGAACACGTCAAGAACATGCATGAACCCTAGTCTTTGATCCATCTTCACGTGTGTATTCTTGGGCAGCTTTGTTCTTGATTCTGGGTTTGTGACAATGGACCTCGGCATGAAATGCCGAGGCGCTTGGTAGTCGAGGGGTCTGAGCGAACAGGGTCCGGCATGCACGCCGAGGTCGCTACACCGAGGTGCACGTTCAACACTTAGTCGTTTCCAGCTTCATTTTTTACGTGTGCATGCCTTGATTCCAACGTGCCGAGGCGTCAGCACGAGGCCTAGTTCAGAATACTTCCAAAATACGAGCCTTGACTTGGCCGATGTCGAGGTAACGATGCCGAGCCCTGAGAAAACACTTAGCGCGTATCGCAACATATTTGGGTTCGTATCGACCATGTCACCCTCCGGAAACAGTAACTTTCAACCCACGACTCCAAATGCTCTGAGACCAGTTCCATAGTCAAGATGACTCAATAAGCTCGAACTTTGGTGAAGAAACCGTCGGAGCTTGGGAAGCGGAGGGCTTCCTGGATTTCACATCTTTGAACCGCATTGGAATCACCAGAAAATAAGCTTTTTAGAGCGATGTGAACTCCGGAGACTTTATCTCTCAAACCACTGCTCCGAATTGAGCGATCCCAGCTGTTCTGAAAAGGTCTTTCACAGATCTCAAACTTTGATAAAGACCGGGCAAGCTGATTTGGTCCGGAAAGGCTCCGTCCGCCGTAGCCTTCGTACTCCGCCGTTCGGTTCTCGGGTGCGCGTAATGTTGGTGCATCTTCCGGAGGCTGTATCTTTCTCCCCATTGGTCCGAATTGGATGATTCCAACTGTTCTGGGATCTTTGCCTGATTATCTCCGACTTTGCTGAAGACCCCGCCAACTGGTTCGGACCGGAAGGTTCCCCGGATTGCTGATCTTTGAAACGCGCGGACAAGGACAAATTTTGGTCGAGAAAAGCTTCCCGCGGTAAAGGAAAATGGCCGAGGGCTGTGTACCGCGGTAAGCTTTTTGGTCGTAAAAATTCCTTCGCCTCGGCCAAAAACTCAACCCATGGTATTTGCACCCGATCTTCGACCCAAGCTGACTTTGGTCGATCGGTAAGGAATTTGGCCGGTGTTGAGCGATCGGTAAGGATTTTGGCCGAGGTTTCCGTCCGTCCGGTACGCGATTTGGCCGAGAAATTTCTCCAAGCGGTTTTCACCATTTTTGACCCTTTTCTTCACCGTTTTCTCCTCTGCTCCTCTTCTTAAGCTCCAAACGACTCCCAAAGCACCTGATAAAGACTTCAAAACATGCAAAACTCTTTGGGACCTAATGCAAGCCCTAAATCCTATTTTCATGCCTAAAGACACAATTTACATGGGAAAACACATGATGAGGACTCTAAAATGCTCTCTAAATGATGTAAAATATAGACATATCATGCGGTAAGAGAGATTGTTGTAATTTGCATTCCGGAAGTTGTTGTTGAAGTTGTTGTTGGAGCGATTTTGGTATGGCACCAGTGCTCCTACGTAGTTCACATCTTCTTCTTGAAATGCTTGATTAATGTGATCGATATCACTAGGTCCTTCATCTTCTGCGCCATTGTTGGTTTCACAGGCATGGATCGGGCGATTGTTGCTCTTCAGAAGCTGGCTCACCATGTTCTTCAACTCGGTTATCTCCTTGTTGTCTGTTCTGGCTTGCTTCATCAATCGATCGTATTCAGGACAGTCATTGCTATTGGCTTGAGCCAAATTTTCGATGAGAGCTCTTCCTTGGGTTATCGTCTTTTGCCCAAAATCTCCATTGCTAGCTGTATCAAGTGAAAGTTTGTATTTTGGTTGCAAACCTCGGTAAAATGTGCTCAGCAGGCTTGATCCATGAAATCCATGACGAGGGCAATCACGTTCATACTCCTTAAAACGTTCCCAAGCTTCATAGAAAGATTCAGTTGGCCCTTGTTGAAAGGTTGAGATCTTCGTTCTCAAATTGTTCGACCTTGACTTAGTGTAGAAGTGGTTTAGGAAAACAGTTCTACATTCTTCCCAATTAGTAATCGATCCTGCAGGCAAAGACTTCAACCAACGGTGAGCATTATCTGCTAATGAAAAAGGGAACAACTTACACTTTAAATAGTCAGGTGGAACTTGGTTTGTTTTCATCATGTTGCAAATTTCTTCAAAAAGCTCGATATGGTCCATTGGGTGCTCAGAAGGAACTCCATGGAACTGGTTTTGCTTCACCAATGAGATGATTTGAGGCTTGACTTCAAACTCATTCCGGTTTGGAAATGGTACTTGAATCGCAGATCGATTCTGAAAATTTTGAGTAGGTGCATCAAAGTCAGCTATGCGATGGTTCCTGGCTTGTCTTCGGTGTTGATTTGCTGGCGGAATGGGGCGATGAACGCGTTCATTCGGCTGCATTGCTGGGTGGTCACCATCGGCTACATTGATAGGTGGATCAAGGTCTTCACGTCCTTCTCTCTCTCGGTTCTGGTGGTTTCTTGGAAGAACCTCATCCTCCTCTCCATCTTGTCGAGCATGATCACCTTCTATGTGATCATTCTCTTCGTTTTCTCCATGGTCGGACCCGTCTTGGTCCATATTTAAATTTCGATTTATAGGATCTCCAGGCTGTTCGTCGTTGGCCATTCCTTGCGTTCGTCTAAGTCTTCAAAGTTCTCTTTCGTGTCTGTCTATCTCGTCTAGAATTAGAATGTCTCCTGCAGGTCTACGCCTGGTATTCATGCAATTCAGAGAAAGACAAAAGAAGGGAAAGATAGTTCAGAAAAACTTTAAGAAATAACTAGAGATCAGGTGTCTAGAACAGAAGTTAAAACAAGAAAAATAGCAAAAGGCAGCGAAACAAATCCCCGGCAACGGTGCCAAAAACTTGATGCGTGCTCGTGTCAACTACGTGAGGGAACAAGTTTTTCCCTTAACAAAACAAATGAAAGCCGCAAGTGCACAACTAATCAGTTGTAGTATTTAGGGATCGAATCCACAAAGATTTGTGTGCCTGGTATTCTTCTACGGTTTTTAACTTTATGTCTAGACTAAATTGGTTTTAAAGGTTGGTTGTTTTTCTTGCGAATTAAACTAAAACAAAAGAAAGCAAATAAATCTATCCTAAAAAGCAAGTAAAGAAAATCGAATGAAATGCAAATGGAATAAGTAAAATATCGAACTAAACAAAAATAAGGATAGTAAAATATCGCATGAAAGGTAAATAAAGCAAGTAAATAACGAACTAAGGAAATTGAAATGCAGGTCTAAGAAAGCAAGTAAAAATCGATGGAATTGTAAACTATGGCTAAAAACGCTGAGCTTTTGAGAACTCTAAGGGATCATAATCGGTTTTAACACTAAGGTAGATAGATTGTAATTGACGGATAACAATATATGGGTTCTAGAGCTAGAGTACGGCGGTATGACTACGTCACCGTCGTGATCATAACCAACTGTTTCTCGCAACCCTGACCAGTAGGTTTCCACTCTGGCCCTGGAAGGGAGAGAACGCAAGAGCTGCACAAGACTCGTCAATACTCACGATCTCGCCGCAGGTAGGTTTCCACTCCTACGGAAAAATCGCCTATTTCATTCTAGGGCTGATACTTAATGAAAACTTTCGCAACACTAACTATCTAGATCAGATACTATGTGATCAATCAAGCATACATGCAATAAGAACAAGAATAAAAAGAGAACAGGTCGAAATCCCAGATCTATAAACCTAGATGTCTTAATCGATTATGAGAGCCCCTTTCGGGAACCCTAAGCCCAACTCGGGATCTACTCAGACATGGCTGAGTTCGACATCATCATTGGTTTTAATAAAAGTAATGAAAAACAGTAAAGAAAAGAGATAAAGAAAGCTTCTCTATTGAAGAACTCGGACTTGAACAATCTTCTACAAAAATCTCATAAAAACGGCTAAAGGAAAAGGGTTTCTGTAAAGTATCTAGGGTTCTCCCTAAAAACGACCTAAATGACATGTATTTATAGTCTCCAATACTCCATGGTCTCTAGGGTTCCGGAATTGAGGCTGGGAATGACTTTGGGCTTCAGATAAGTGGGCTTTAAGTCGGAGCTTGAATGCCGCGGTCGGGAGTGTTGTGACCGCAGCAATTGGCTTGTTGGCCGCGGTCGGGAAGCTTCTGACCGTGGCAAATAGCTTGTTGGCCGCGGTCGCGTGAGTTGCTGGCGGACTCCGCGTGGCTCCGGGGCTAATGGAATATCTTGAGATCCAACCGTTGGAATGTCTCCAAACCAAGTGCATTTGAAAGCTGGTTGATTCTTCTATAAGTTGTCCAATTTTGAGAGTGATCAGACGGTGAGAAAGTCTTCGTCTCTCCATGAGAGTTCTGACGGTCTGCATTTATCCAAAAGAGTCTTTTTGTTCCATTTTGTGCCTCTTCATCCCAAATTACCTGAAAAGTCTTTTCAAATTCCGGAAACATAGAAATCCTTTGAAAACCTTTGAAAATGGAGTAAAAACACCTGTAAAAGATATTAAAATGATCCATAAAAATGGCCAAAATCCGGTGTTATCATAAGGCGCAATGGGCTATCATGGAGATGAATATGAACTTGACAACGGCTGGAGAAAGAAGACTACTTCAACTTCATGAGTTAGAAGAAATCCGACACAATGCCTACGAAAACTCGAAGATCTACAAGGAGAAGACTAAAGCATATCATGATAAGAAGATTATTCATAGAAATTTTGCTCCTAACGATAAAGTTATTCTTTTCAATTCTCGTCTTAAGCTTTTTCCAGGAAAATTACGTTCAAGATGGTCAGGACCCTTCACGATAAAGGAAGTCAAGCCATATGGAGTCATAGTCCTATGGGACAGAACCGGAAACTCATTTACAGTGAATGGACAGCGTGTAAAGCCATATCTGGCTGAAGAAACCGAAGACGGAGAGAAGTGATGTTTTTGATTGATCCATCATCGGCCAATGATGAGAGCAAGGAGTGTCACGACCCCGGTTAAGTCTAATCGAACCACAATATCAAGCTAACGACTTGAAACAAGCGCTTAGTGGGAGGCAACCCACTTGGTATTTTATCTATTTCCCTTTGACCTTTATTTTCTATTTCCATTGCTTTGTTTCTGTTTCATTTAATTTCAGGTTTTCAATAAGGAAGAGTAGATTCAAAAGACGAGCAGCACTCTCCAGCACGATAAGTTCACTTAAACATTTCAACTTTTCTATTTTCTTTACCATTCTTTCCAAGATTTATCACACTGTCCAAGATTTATCACACTGAGGACAGTGTGAAATAAGTCTGGGGGAGGGTGTTCATCCGTTACTAATGAAATTTGATTTGTTTTGAGTTTGTTTTGGACACATAAAATTTTTCAAAAAGTTTTTCTTACAAATTTTAAAAATCGTTTTCAAAAAAAAAAAAAAATGTCTTTCAAAAAGTTTTCAAACTAGGAACACAATAAACAATACTATGATGAATTAGACCAGTGTGCTTCTACGCTATTTCCTCGTTTTTTGCTCTTTTGTGATTTAGGCCTAGACTAGGTGGTAGCTAAGTACTTGCATTACGAAATCCCACCAGAGGACTTCTATTCATGGAGATTCTTTCTGACAGGATATACTAGCTCATTTTATTTGACCTTAATATTGACATTTAATTTTCTCATCATTGATTTTAGGCAGACATGGACATACACATCTAGGACGTCTTTTACTCTCACTTTTACCACTCTTTGTCGTCCTAGATGACCAGTTTATCTTTATCTGGTACCATACCCTAAACCCAAAACCCTTGTTTTCAATCCTCTTGCATTCTCTCTTTAGTTTATATCAGCAGATATGTGCAAAAACGTCAGAGAGAAGAGGAGCGACGCAGTTTTCAGTCACTCACAAAGGAGACTGAATGGAATTGGGAAGGAAGAGTATCAGAAACATCAAAAAGCTTTACAAGACAAATCTTAACTGGTAATTTCGTGCTCTCTAAGACTCTATATCTAAAGGTGTTCACTCTCTATTCAAAAAAAAAAAAAAAAAACGAATGAATGAAAAGAGAGAGGGAAACAAAAAGCCTGATGAGTCCTAGATTGTCGAAATTTGTGGAGCAAGAAGTATCTACTAAGCGTTTATAGAGCTATGTTTTTGAAAGATTTACAAAAATCTAAGTCTGGCGGAGTTAGGAGAGAACCTGAGGAAGAAGGCCAGTAATCTATGGCAAGAAGAAAGTGACTGAAAACTGTGGATACCAAAAGCTTCACTCTCTCTTGCGGTTTTGCATAATATCTTGCATTCTCCAGATCTTCAGGTAACCCGTAAACACTTTAAGCCTTACCCCTAAAATAACCCTTTTTACACCTAGCCTAGATTGCCTTGCCTAGACTTTCTTTGATGAGAACCACCGAGATTTCTAATGAATGTTAAGAGCTAGTTGACTGGAAGTCAGATCTAAGTGTGTAGATTTTCGCATGACGGATTAATGGACTAGTTTGCTTGTATTTTGGTGAGAATTTTCTAGACTAGATCCAATTAGATGTTTCACGATAAGTTATGGTTTAGAAGGACGGTCACTGAGATATTGTTTAGTTCCTGCGATTTTTCAAAAATTTCTTTCCTGACTTAAGTTTGTTTGAAGACAAACAAAAAGGTAAGTCTGGGGGAGTTGATAACACCGTATTTTGACCACTTTTATGGATCATAATTGTATCTTATCCAGGTGTTTTAACTC
The DNA here is from genome assembly GCF_000478725.1 of Eutrema salsugineum. Taxonomy (NCBI): domain Eukaryota; kingdom Viridiplantae; phylum Streptophyta; class Magnoliopsida; order Brassicales; family Brassicaceae; genus Eutrema; species Eutrema salsugineum. Next base: position 5,167,758 of record NW_006256901.1, on the reverse strand, counting down.
TGTTTTCAATGGTTTTTAAAGTGTTTTCAATGTTTTAGAGTTTCAAAAGACTTTACAGGAAACTTGGGCAAAAGATATGCAATTTGGAACAAATGAGCAATTTTGGATAAATGCAGACTGTCAGAAGTATGACAAGCGATGAAGACCTTCTCACCGTCCGATCACGCCCAAAATTTGAGACAACACAGAGGATCCAACCAGCTTTCTAATTCACTTGGTTTGGAAACAATCCAACGGTTAGATCTTCAGATACTCCCGATGCAAGAATGACAGAAAATGCAGTTTCGGAAGAGAGCAGGTGCCGGGACCGCGGCCAACACCCATTTTCCCGCGGGTAGAGCCACCGCGACCGCGGACTTTGGTCGTTCACTTTCCCGACGACTTAATTAAAGCCCAGATCAATTCCTTTCGTTATTTTTGAAGCCCTAAGTGTCCAAGCTATAAATACCCCCTTTAGGTCATTCTAAAGAAGAGAGACCGAAACTTAAACAACTTAGAGAGAGAGAGAGAGGGATTTCGGCTGGAACCCTAGAAGAGGCCGCCGTCAATCCCGAAGAAGGAGCCGCCGCTGGAGAGCACCATCGCGCCTCCACCTGCAACTCCGTTCTTTGTTTTTCTTCCTTCTTCTCTTTAATTTCCTGCAACTTTCAATACTCTGTGATGATTGTTTACAATATGTTTGAGTAGTTACCCAGTTGGGTTTAAAGGGATTTTTCAAAGGGAATTTCATGTGTCTTTACTTATGAATCGATAGATTTAGGATCTATAATCTTCTAGATGTTCTTCGTTTGCCTTTAATCTTACTGCGTGATTCTTTGCTGGCCACTTAGAAGCTGATCTGATATGATATGTTGCGAAAGCTTTCATTGATTGTCTGAACTAGGGTGAAAGGAGCAATTCTTCTATAGGAGTGGAAACCTACCTGTAGTTGAGTTGTGAATATTGATGAGTCTTGTTCTGGTATTGCATCTTCTCCCTTCCAGAATCAGAGTGGAAACCTACTGATTAGGGTTGCGAGAGATAGTTGTTTAGTGCTGCGAAAGTAGGCTATTCATACTTCCGTGCCTCGAGTTCTAGAACATACGTAGTTGATTACCTTTGTCACTTGTTTAAAATCGACCTAGCATAGACCATGAACCCCTGCGAAACCCCTTGAGCCCCAACGTTTGTCTTTCATTGCTTACAACCTTCAATTTAGTTTGCTTTTCATTTGCTTGTTCTTTGCTTTCAATCGCCTAGTTTAATCGCCATTTAGTTGCCTTCATTCGCTTTTGTTTAATCGATTTTTACTTGCTTTTATTTGCTTTCACTTTCAATTGCTTTTACTTATTTAGCTTTCTAGTTTAGATTTAGTGACAACAAAAACCCAAAACCAAAACCAAAACCTTTTTAGTTCTAATCTGATTTAAGCGTTGCAGTGAATTCGTACTGAAACAACTAAGTCTCTATGGATCGATACCCTAAGTACTACAGCACACATCTGTGCACTTGCAGACATTTAGGGGTTATAAATTTAAAACCTGAAGCTTAGTAAAACGAAAACAACCAACACCGCGCTTTTGCTCGCATCAGTAGTGACGAGCGACACCCAAGGTAGTGTCGCCCAACACTTGTACGTAGTGAACCTAATCTCCTTGTGCCCGATTCAACTCCCGATTCCACTCCGGTTCTGGATTTCCGGTTAAGCCAATTCCGAATTTTTTTTTGTTTTTTTATAAGCAGAAACAAGTGACAGGCGACACCGATGTTGATGTCGCTCGACACCAGTCTCTGCTTCACCTAAATCACGAAACGAAAAAAAAACGAAAATTAGCTGAAACAAGCTGAAAAAAAAAAGACTTATGTACAGACTTACCAGTGGATTACCTTCCACCAAGCGTTTGTTTAAAGTCATTAGCTTGACTTGATGGTGATTCAGGCAGGAGGTGCACCATCCATAGGAACGATGTGTCCATCTGGAATTTCAGCTTTAGCCCAGTAAAGTGGCACTTTTCCCAATTAAGGACCAAGTGCTTCTCTTCACATCGAGCTAAAACCTTGCAGAGGTTGTCCAGACAGTCTTTAAAAGATGATCCGTAAACTGACGAATCATCCATAAAGACCTCCATAAAATCCTCGATCATATCTGTGAAGATGGACATCATACAGCGCTGGAAAGTCGTAGGAGCATTACAAAGTCTAAAAGGCATTCTGCGATATGCGAAAGTGCCGTATGGACATGTAAAGGTGGTCTTCTCCTGATCATCTGGGTGAATGGGGATCTGGAAGAATCCTGAGTACCCATCGAGGAAACAGTAATACAGATGATTTGCTAATCTCTCCAGCATCTGATCGATGAAAGGCAGAGGGCGATGATCTTTCCTGGTCGCTGCGTTTAGCTTCCAGTAATCGATACACATCCTGTGACAAGTCACTGTTCACGTCGGAATCAGCTCATTCCTATCATTCTTCACAATTGTGACTCCTCCTTTCTTAGGAAGCACGTGCATTGGACTGACCCAAGCACTGTCTGAAATCAGATAGATGATCCCAGCTTGCAGCAGCTTCATGATCTCCTTCTTCACCACTTCCTGCAGATTTGGATTCAGCCTCCTCTGGTGCTCAATCGACGACTTCGTCTCATCCTCCAGGTGAATCCGATGCATGCACAGGTCCGGAGAGATACCTGAAATATCATCAAGAGAATAGCCAAGAGCTTTGCGAAACTTGCGCAGCTTGCTTAGCAGTAAAGTGAGCTCTGCATTATTCAAGGAAACATTGACAATAACAGGATAAGTGGAATTAGGTCCCAGGAATCCATACCTTAGCCCGGCAGGAAGCTTTGAGTTCAAGCTTAGGAGCTTTTTCTTCACTCCAATCGCTGAGCTTTTTGGCTTTTGCAGGAACTTCGATCGGTTCCTCTTGAGCCACCAGCTGCATCACCTGCTCGCTTGCGTCCAGCATCTTGACATATGATGCAGTAATTTCTTCCAGGTGCTCTGCTTCAGATGCAGACGAGATCAGAGCTCTCTCCAAAGGGTCCGCAGGGTGCATCTCCTGGAACATCTCCTCTGCGAAGCCTGTGAGAGTGTCGACGTAGAAGGTCTGACCATTGATGGTGGGCTTCTTCATCAGCTTGTCCATGTCAAAGTTCATGACCAAGTCTCCAACATTCAAAGCAATTCTGCCCTTCCTCACATCGATGATAGCCCTGCAGTCGCTAGAAAAAAGGTCTCCAAAGATAAGAGGGTCCTTAGGTTCCTCTCCATACTCCAAGACAACAAAATCTGTTGGTATCATGCAATCTCCAACCTTGATTGGAACATCTTCCAGTACTCCTTCAGGTGTCCTCGTCGATCAATCAGCTAGGATAAGAGAGATCCTCGTCGGCTTGAAGTCAGTCATGCCGAGATTCACAGCGACTGAATACGGCATGAGATTGATGTTTGAACCCAGATCACACAGCGATCTCTTGAATCTCTCCGTGATGATGGAGCAATCCAAGACAAAGCTTCCTGGATCAGACAACTTCTCTGGAATCCTGTTCTGAATCACAGCGCTGACTTGCTCAGAAATCATCATCACTCTCTATTCATGGCTGATATTATTGGTCACCATTCGCTTCACATAACGCTTGATAACATGAGTGATTTTCACAGCATCAACCAAAGGTATCTCAATCACAAGTTTTTCCATCAAAGCCTTGCACCGTGCATGATCTAGCTCTTGCTTGGACTTCCTAGGGCTCTTTGGGTAAGGCACTTTAGGTTTGTATACCTTTTCCTCAACAGATTTCAGACTTGGAGCAATATCAGCTTCGCTCTGCGATTGGTGACACGCGATACTGGAACATTCCTCTGATTTGGAACGACCACAGCATTACCACGCGGTGCAGGAGGTGGATTCTGGTCAACAACATTCACCAGTAAAGGTGCTGGTGGAATGATGTTACCATCTCCATCAAGTCTTTGGCCTCTCTCATTGCACACATGACCCTCTTGGTCTCTCTAGATACCAGCATCATCACGAACAAGTCCGTTTGCGTTCTCCATCTCTGCCGGTTTCTTTGCTTTTCTGATCGTTCGCTCTAACTCAGCTAGCTCCTCGTTGCTCAAATTCACTAGCGGGATGTCCTTGTTGCCTCTGGTTCCACGAGTATGCATAAACCTGAATCACAAAAGAAAAAGAGAGAAAACGAAATAAGTAAATTAGGTTATAAAAACGAAAGGTGTCACGCGACACTCAACACTAGGAAAAACTTAGTCGAAACTCAAAAACTAAGGTTTAATGGGGAAATCAAGTCCCCGGCAACAGCGCCAAAACTTGATCTGCTCAAAGTTTTATCCCTAAGCTACTCTGCAAGAGCACAGATGTGCAATTGTAGTATTGCAGGGGTCGAACCACAGAGACAAGAGATCACTCAATAAACCTACTAGAGATCGAATTACGCTAAGCAGAAATTTAGGAAATAAATAGCGATGCAATAGGAATAAACTAAACAGCAGTGAAAAAGTTTGTAAGATTCAGATGGATGGAGATTAGGCTTAGGGCGTTTCTCAGGAAATCAATGAATGCAGATCAATCGATTAGTCAGGGTTCAGGTTTAAGCACGGTTTTTGAACTCGAAACACAGAATTATAATTGACTAACTTCCGTTGTGAGAATTATCTAAGTAAAAATCCTAGAATTCCAAATTCCTTTGCAAATCCAACAGATTTAAACCAGCTTTAATGCACAAGTTTGATATGTTCACAAAGCATCTAAACCAAATTTCTTTGCGAATAGCTACTTTGCTCACCCTAGGTTCTTTCCAGTTATTCAATTATACTTCCTTGTCAATTAAGCAACCTAAGATCTAAGTTCTAGGTGATCAGTCCAGAATTAGCTTTCAGAACAACCTTTGGTGAAGAACAAATCAGATTATGAATCCTAACTAAATCAATTAATCAAGCATCCAGAGAAAACTTTAATAAGAACCCTAAACCTAACAAGCTAACTACTCAGACATGGATATTGAAGCAATAGACATGATTGAATATATTGCAATAAGAAGATGAATAAAATAAACAATGTGGTTCGAAATCTTCTCTCTAAACGAACAGAGTTCAGACTTGTCTCCCCAAGCTCTCAAAATCGCAAAAGCCAAAAAAAACACAAAGATGTCTTGCTCGAAAATCTAAGGTAAGATTCATAAGAGACTAAAAAACCAACTTTATCTTCTCAAAGTTTAATCCCTAAGCTACTCTGCAAGAGCACAGATGTGCAGTTGTAGTATTGCAAAGGTCGAACCACAGACACAAGAGATCACTCAATAAACCTATTAGAGACCGAATTACGCTAAGCAGAAATATAGGACATAAATAGCGATGCAATATGAATAAACTAAACAGCAATGAAAAAGTTTGTAAGATTCAGATGGATGGAGATTAGGCTTAGGGCGTTTCTCAGGAAATCAATGAATGCAGATCAATCGATTAGTCAGGGTTCAGGTTTAAGCATGGTTCTTGAACTCGAAACACAGAATTATAATTGACCAACTTCCGTTGTGAGAATTATCTAAGTAAAAATCCTAGAATTCCAAATTCCTTTGCAAATCCTACAGATTTAAACCAGCTTTAATGCACAAGTTTGATATGTTCACAAAGCATCTAAACCAAATTTCTTTGCGAATAGCTACTTTGCTCACCCTAGGTTCTTTATAGTTATTCAATTATACTTCTGTGTCAATTAAGCAACCTAAGATCTAAGTTCTAGATGATCAGTCCAGAATTTGCTTTAAGAACAACCTATGGTGAAGAACAAATCAGATTATGAACCCTAATAAATCAATTAATCAACCATCCAGAGAAAACCTTAATAAGAACCCTAAACCTAACAAGCTAACTACTCAGACATGGATATTGAAGTAACAGACATGATTGAATATATTGCAATAAGAAGATGAATAACATAAACAATGTGGTTCGAAATCTTCTCTCTAAACGAACAGAGTTCAGACTTGTCTCCCCAAGCTCTCAAAATCGCAAAAGCCAAAAAAACACAAAGATGTCTTGCCCGAACATCTAAGGTAAGGTTCATAAGAGACTAAAAACCCAACTTGATCTGCTCAAACTTTAATCCCTAGGCTACTCTGCAAGAGCACAGATGTGCAATTGTAGTATTGCAGGGGTCGAACAACAGAGACAAGAGATCACTCAATAAACCTACTAGAGATCGAATTACGCTAAGCAGAAATATAGGAAATAAATAGCTATGCAATAGGAATAAACTAAACAGCAGTGAAAACGTTTGCAAGAATCAGATGGATGGAGATTAGGCTTAGGGCGTTTCTCAGGAAATCAATGAATGCAAATCAATTGATTAGTCAAGGTTCAGGTATAAGCACGGTTCTTGAATTCGAAACACAGAATTATAATTGACCAACTTCCGTTGTGAGAATTATCTACGTAAAAATCCTAGAATTCCAAATTTCTTTGCAAATCCTACAGATTTAAACCAGCCTTAATACACAAGTTCGAATGTTCACAAAGCATCTAACCTAATTCCTTTGCGAATAGCCACTTTGCTCACCCTAGGTTCTTTCCAGTTATTCAATTACACTTCCATGTCAATTAAGCAACCTAAGATCTAAGTTCTAGGTGATCAGTCCAGAATTAGCTTTAAGAACAACCTATGGTGAAGAACAAATCAGATTATGAACCCTAACTAAATCAATTAATCAAGCATCCAGAGAAAACCTTAATGAGAACCCTAAACCTAACAAGCTAACTACTCAGACATGGATATTGAAGCAAAAGACATGATTGAATAGATTGCAATAAGAAGATGAATAAAATAAACAAAGAGGTTCGAAATCTTCTCTCTAAACGAACAGAGTTCAGACTTGTCTCCCCAAGCTCTGAAAATCGCAAAAGCCAAAAAATACACAAAGATGTCTTGCTCGAAAATCTAAGGTAAGGTTCAAGAGAGACTAAAAACCCTATTTATATCTCTAAAACATGTATCTCTAAAAACACAGACTGGAAACTTCTAGGCCCAACTCCTTCTTCAAACAGGAAACAAAATCGTGTTTTCCTTATTTCTTTGACAAGTGTCGAGTGTCACTCTCCATGGTGTCGAGCGACACCAATGCACATGATTTGTCCTTCGCGAATTTGATCCTGATTTAGCTCCAAAGTGCTCCAAAACTACCAGTTAAGCTCCAAACGTACCTAAGACCTGTAAAGACTCCAAAAGACTTGAAAAACACTAAAAAGACTCTATAAATAAGACATATGCCATGGTTAAAAACCATAAAACAATGATATCAAAGGATAAGAAGCTCCATGTGATATATTATGCAAGTAGGACTCGAGACTCAGCTCAAGAAAAGTATGCCACAACTGAGAAAGAGATCCTTGCTATAGTATTCGCTTTTGACAAGTTTAAGAGCTATCTGGTTGGTTCTAAAGTGGTGGTCTACACAGACCATGCTGCACATATATCTGATGACAAAGAATGATGCAAAACCAACGTTGTTGAGAAGGGTACTTCTTTTGCAAGATTTTGATATGGAGGTTCAGGATAAGAAAGGAATAGAGAATAGTGCAGCTGATCACCTCTCAAGACTAAGATTGGATTCTGAGATCCCTCTTAATGACTCTTTACCTGAAGAACAACTTATGGTGCTCAAGAGTTACATTAAGGTTGAGAAGGTTGATACGATTAGAGAAAGCAGGTTGCCATGGTTTGCTGATATAGTGAACTTCTTGTCATGTGGGGTTGAACCACCAGAGCTGAGTGGATATCAAAATAAGAAGTTCTTTAAAGACATCAAGAATTATTATTGGGATGAGCCATTTCTCTATGTGCTCAACAAGGATCATCTATACAGAAGATGTTTAGCTGAGGAAGAGGTCCAGCCAGTTCTACAAGAGTGTCACGGTTCAGCCTATGGTGGACACTTGGGAGCTTTTAAACGGTGGCCAAGGTATTGCAATCTGGTTTTTGGTGGCCAACAATGTTCAAGGACGCCCAAGGTGTGGTTTCAAGTTGTGATTCATGTCAAAGGCAGGACAACATATCAAAGAGGAGTGAGATGCCTCAAAACCCAATTTTGGAGGTTGAGATCTTTGACTGCTGGGGCATAGATTTCATGGGGCCATTCATCAGCTCTTATGGGAACCAATACATCTTGGTGGCTGTGTCTCCAAGTGGGTGGAGGCAATTGATTGCCCAACCAATGATTCAAAGGTGGTGTGCAAGCTCTTCAAGAGTGTTATCTTCCCCAGGTTTGGTTTCCCAAGAGTTGTGATCAGTGATGGTGGGACTCACTTTGTGAACAAGACTCTAGAGGGTTTGCTAAGGAAGCATGGGGTTAGGCACATGGTGGCAACTTCATAACACCCCCAAACCAGTGGACAAGTGAAGACTTCCAACAAACAGATAAAGGCAATCCTAGAAAGGACAGTGAGTGCATCTAGAAAGGACTGGTCTAAGAAACTTGATGATGCACTTTAGGCTTATACGAAAGCTTTTAAAACCCCCGTTGGGACCTCACCTTTCAATCTGTTGTATGGGAAAAGCTGCCATCTACCTGTAGAGCTGCAGTATGAGGCTCTTTGGACTGCTAAACTGCTGAATTTTGAAATCAAGACTGCCCAAGAGAAGAGGCTTCTCCAGTTACATGAGTTGGAAGAGATCAGACTTGATGCTTATGAGAGTGCAAGGATTTATTAAAAAATGACCAAGACTTTACATGACCATAAAATCTTGAAGAAAGAGTTCAAAGAAGGTGACTTGGTCCTCTTGTTCAACTCAAGGCTCAAGTTGTTCCCTGGTAAACTGAAGTCAAGGTGGTCAGGTCCATTCAGGGTTCTTTAGTTGAGAAACTATGGTGCTTTGGTTCTTGAAGGAAAGGATGACAAAGGTTTTGTTGTTAATGGGCAGAGAGTCAAGCAGTATTTGGTGTCAGAACATAAAGAGAGGGCTACCATAGTCTATCTTGATGATCCTCCAACCCAGTAATGGGTATGAAAAGTCAAACTTAGTGACATTAAACAAAGTGCTCTTGGGAGACACCCCAAGCTTATCCTTGTACATACTTCTTTTTCTGTCTTTTCTTTTTATGTTTTAGAATGTTTTAAGGGTTTTGTTAAGTGGTCTCAGATTTAAGAGGTCATCTTGCTTGTGGAAATGAAGAAACAGGTGTTGGAAGAGGTTTAAACAGGGCGGCCTTAGGTTTTAGAGCAAACGGACAAACATCTCGGCTTGAAAGCCTCGGTAAGGTTGTACCGAGGGTCTTCCACTGAATGAAAAAGGTCAGGCCTTGGGTTGTTACCTCGTCATGGGCTGTAACGAGGCCATGAAGTTTATCCCCTGGAGACTAAGTGTTAGGAATGGCCTCGGTACAAGACTATGCCGAGGTAGCTTTAAGGTTTTCCGAACCAAATGTGTCCAACCCTCGGTATTTTACCTCGGCTGGAGCTGTATCAAGGTGCTAGTCAAAAAGACTGATCTTCCCAAAATGGCTAAGTATTAGCCATTCACCTCGGTGTGACACCCTTGGTATAGATGCCCGAGGTAAAATGTCCGAACCTTTGCTGCACAACCTCGACCAAACAGTACCTCGGGTGAGACCGTACCGAGGCATTTGAAATAACTTGAAATGTTTTAAAAACATGGAATGATTCCTCGGGGTGTTTAATGTCGAGGTGTTCTTCATCTTGGACGATGGAAACTGCAAGGGAAGATTACAAGCCCAGAAACATGGTACCCTCGGCATAAAACCCTCGGCATGGGCTATGCCGAGGTACCCATGTCAAGGCATGAACAAAATCGGCTATTTTGAAAGGTGGAGTCACAGAGATTCTCTGGAAGTTTCTGATAAAAATAAAAAACGAGGAGAAAACAGTGATGCAATTCTTCTAGGTGATCCTTCGTCAGGTCGGCTCCCGCCCCCTGACAATTCCAGCCTATCACGTTCATGGATTATGTTTAAACGGTTTCTGGGCTTCCTCCCCACCGGTTACAGTGTTTTGTTTTTTCTTCTGGGCCTTAGAACCCTTATCTCCCTTGGGCTTATCTTCTTGATCTGCAGTTGGGCCTGGGCCTGTTTTTGGGCCTTTTCCTTTCCCCTTAGTCTTTGGAGAGACACGGCCCAGAGGAAAATTCCTCTTCTTCAGGGATAAACCGCGAGCCGCCGGCGATCTCGGAACCGGTTTCTTTTTTCCGGTCACCCTGGTGCTCTTGTCAGTTTCCGCCGCCGGTTTCTTCCCGACATCAGCCTTTTCGGGGGATCTGAACCAGGAAGCAGGTTGGAACGTCGGCGGATTCTCCTCAGGAATCGCGAGCTCATCGATCATCTCCTGGTCTTCTCCATTTTGATCCTTCTCAGGGCTGTCTACATCTTTCAGGAGTTCGTCCAGTTCCCCTTCATCAAAGAGATCATCATCGTTCATCCATTCGTCTTCCTCATCAATACCCTCAATTGTTTCATTTTTGGTAAGCAAAGCTGGATCCTCCATAAGCTCATCCTCCAACAACTCGTTCTCCTGGTCATTGTGAAAAGTCCTTAAGTCTCCGCCTGTCTCCATGACCACTTCCATCGGGAACTCGAGCTGTTCGTCATTTGGTTTTGATGTGGTAAGATTTTATATCTTCTCTATCTTCCTCCAGAGTCTATTCATACCAATTTTCATGGATACAAGGTTCCAGTGGGGGTAGAGTCATCGCATTGCTAAGCTTGGGCTGGCCTATAATGGAGTTTGATTCAATTGGGATTGCAGGTTCAAAAGTGAGAGCTTTTTTTGCTGAGCTGCCTGCTTTTGAAGATTCACCGGTTGCATACATCTTCCCTTTCCCCAGATTTGATGTCTTACTGGTAAGGGAGAGGTGGAACGGTCTACTACGCGTGTGCTCCGAGGAAGAATATCCCTGTTTAGCTTTGGCTGGAGGATCAGAGATAGTTCTCTGAGAGTCAGAAGACTTAGTTGGCATTGCTGAGAGTCTCGCCAATGGAGGTTTAGCGGAGGAATGGTCCTTCCCAGGTATGTCTTTCTGCTTGTTCTTCCCCATCTGTTTCTTGCTTGTTGCGAAGGATTCTTCGTATCGTCTCTTTCGATATCCAGGTTCATTATCTCTTGAGTCTTCTCTGATACTGGGGTGAATTTCATCTGCAGGTTCATGTCTTCTTTCATACCGTCTTGCTTCAGAACAGTAACCAGCACTTGTTTCAATTCTGTTCCAGACGCTATCAGGTCTTCTGTCAGAAAGGCGCCTTTCATCGGGAATTTGGTTCCCTTTCTTATCCTTCATTGGGTTGGAGCTTCCATCTTTGGCATTTGTCGAGAGCTTGCGGGTTTCTTCCTGCAGAGGGAGGGGATGGAAGAAAACTTCAGTGTCATTGGAAACCGTCTGGGGGATGTAAGAGCTGTTGATGCACGAGCTGCAAGGATCCAGATCTCCTTGAATGCAGATGAGCCTCTGAGATTCACAGCAAGGGCGAGGCTTCAATCCGGAGAAGTGGTTCGGGTAGAGATGAAGTATGAAAAACTCGATCGTTGGTGTCTCACCTGCAGACACATCTCTCACGACGAGAGAACTTGTCCTTTCCTCACTGAAGATCAAAGACGTGAGAAGATGAGGGAAAGAGAGGCTGAGAGGAGCTTAGCTCAAGCATCGAGAGAAGACCTGATACGTGACAGAGATGTTATGCAAATGAGAAGACAGGCAGGCCAGATCTCTTTACCTTTTCGAGACAGAACCACCCTCCCTCTGCAAAATTACAAATAAATAAATTAAGAAAATAGATAATTTGAAAAGAAAAACAAATAGATTTTGTAGATATTCGACACATGATCCTAGAATCTCAGAGATTTAGTTAACCGCTTTGTATAATTTGTATTCTACAATTGTAGAACAAATAATTTACTGTACAAATAGAATTCTACAAAGTTATAAAATAAAGAGTTTACTGTAAAAATAGAATTCTACTAAGTTGTAGAAAAATGAACATGTTATAGAATACAGTTTCATAACTTTATAGAATATAAAAAATTGTAGATAACCAATTTTATATATTTCATAGAAAACTAATGAAATAATAGATAATATATTCTATAAATTTATAGATTTATTGAATATACTTTCTATTAATTCGTAGAATATTGGTAAAATATATATTTTAAAATTTTGTTTCAAAAAAAGTAATAGAAAATTTATTTTTTCTTTTCTGAATTTTCTCAAAATTTTTAGATTTTAAAAGTATTTTTTTAATTTTTCATAATTATATAAAAAGGTATATAAATCCAGAAATGATAAAATTTGAAAAAGTACTAAGGAAACAATACTATAATTTTTTTGTCTTATAAATACAATTGCCCCTATAAAAAATCAGCACCAAGTAAAATCCACTAAAGAGTTTAATTTTGATACTCTGCTATCCAGTGAAGTAGTGAACTATAATTTCTAGTACTAATATCAATCCTATATCTGAATTTTGATGATATCAAACTGCACTATAGGAACAGAGTCGCACCTTTGCACAATCACAACACTACTGTGAAATTCAAAGACCAGAAATATTTTCCATCATTTTTTTCTTTTGAACCTTTCTTTCTACTACTTGAGCCAATGAAACATCCAAGCAGAGAAACTAGGCTTCACAAATGATCGAGCATGATATACGAAAAACAGACGCTTAATTATGTTGAAGTGGAGCAACAATTAGCACAAAGTAGCTGCTCTTACTTACCTCCCTTCTCATTACATATAAAAAGTGTAGTTTCAAAAAAAAAAAAAAATTAAAAATCAGTGTTTTTATCATATTGAAAATCATAAATAGTAGTAATTATCCCAAAAAATTATCGTGTGCTTGTTTAAAAAACTAGATTTTAACTCCGTGCGTCCGCACGGGAATGTTTTATTTTTATTTCTAATATAAGTTGCCTTTATCGTTTTTGTTTAGATATAATTTATTTTTGTTATTTATTTTTTTAAATCAAAAAATTATTATCTTATTTTAAGTTTAAACAGTAAAATTTGTATATTAGTAGAATAAGAGTATACGTTAATTAAGTATACATTGATCTAATGTTAATTATAAACTTTATTATTATGTGAATTTAGATTTACACATAAACAATCTATATATCTATGAATTTGCTAATCCATCCGTTTAGTTGTCTTAAATCATTTTTAATATCTTACATGTTTTGACAAACTAACCCGTATAAGACTATAATTATAATTGTATAACCCTATAAATATTTACTAATATGGAATATTTGGACCAATTGATTATAAAAAATATAATAAGATATGTATTTACTATTTGTGCTATTAAAAAAAAAAAAAATATATATATATATATATATATAAACGGGCTAACATGTTAGTTTAATTGCTTAAATCATCTTAATATCTTACATGTTTTAATAAATTAACTCATGGACTTTAAATATATATATATATATATAAAAAACTCTTATCAGCTCGATCATATTATTGTATAATATAAATATTTATTAATCTCAAATATTTGATATTTTAGATCGATTGTTTATGATAAAATACGATAAAATATTTATTTACTATGCATTTTTATAAAAATATTATTAAATTTAAAATTTTAAATTAAATTTTTCCTGTATTTAAGAAATTCTAAAGTATTAAAATTATTATCTAAATTTTTGTAATAAAATTTAATTATAATTGTTTTTGAATTTTTTGAATTTCAATTAAATTGAATGCAAATTTTTGTAACTAAATTTAATTAAATTTCTAATAATTTGAAAATTTAAATTAAAGATGACCTAGATTTTAGGAAATCTAAAAATATCTAAATTAATAACTAATTTTCGGAAATTAAATATAAAAAAAAAAAAATATTATTAAAAAAAATTGGAAGTGTTTAGATGCAAGCACTAAATGTGGCTTCTGTTTTAATAGAATAAATATTCATATTTATATAGACGTCTTCTTCTAGTTTAGCAAAAAAGCGAAATAAATATATGAACCGAGAATATATATCCAAAGTTATGATCTTCCAGAAATCTTATCATAACTTTGTATTCATATCTTTTACAATCAATCGAAAACATAAATCATCTAAATCTACTACACTTGCTTGCTTTGGTCTCTACTTCGACTTTCCTAATTTTTCACTTGTTTGCTTGAACTGAAGAAAAACCAGACGCAGAGGAAAATAAGAAAGCTAAACCATGTGGATTAAGTCAAACTTTAACCCGAGAATCCGAGGTTCCAATAACTAAAAAAGAAAAGCACAAGTCAAACCTACAAAATTGGAATGGGTCACACGTTATTATCATACTAATACTATATTCTAATTGTTGCTTCTTAAATTGAAAATAAAATACGACAAAAAATTGAAAAAAAAAGCTTATAAAACTGAAATTACATTAGAAAAAAATAATTAGAAAAAGGAAGATGCCATAGTGTGCATGTCGGAATCATCGAAAACGATACCGTTTCGAAGCTCGAGAGTTCGTCTCGAACTTTGCGCTTTATTTTTTTTTCCCAAAATTTCTTCTTTTCTTATTTCTCCTGAGCAAGTGCAAGCATCTGAATTCCAAGTCGCATATAAAAAGTTTAATAATTAGAGCAGAGAGATCCGTAATTTCGAAGCAACCCCAAATCCAACGATAACAGAAGAAGCTCCACAAACAACGTTTCTCGGGCATCTCTAATCATTGTTTTTTTTCAAAAAGAAAATTTTCCTCGAGGTTTCTTGATTTTTTTTTCCTGAAATTTATTTATTTTTTCTTCTTTTGTATGGGCTGATCAGAGAAAAGCCACTTTGTGTTTACGATTTTTCATTATTCTGTTTTTTTTTTCTAGCTGGATGGTGTCTGAATAATTCAATGCCTTTCTCTTCTCTTCCTTTCTAAATCTCTCTAACTCTCTCTCCTTCTCTCTCTCTATCTCTAAACCGAAGCAGCCATGGGCGACGAACACTCTCTCATCCCAAAGGTACTTTTTTGTTTTGTGGGTATTTAGACTTTAGGTTATCTTCGTCTAATCTGATTAGGTTTTTTCTCTTGTTTGAGCTGATTTTTGAGGAATTTCGTTTGATTTTCGATATGGGTTTCTGTAAAAATTGAATCTTTCTGCATCTGGGTCTTGCGTAATTTTCAATTTATGTGGTGCCCATGTTGTTTTTTGCCCTTGATTTAAGGTTTTTTTTTTTTGTTTCTAAAACAAGCAAAACAAAAAAACTCACTCATAAATGTATTTGTTTTATTGCAGGATAGTTTCGTCTTCAAGCTTCCTAAAAAATCCCCACTTGTGTTGAGAATGGTCGTTCTCTTGTTTGTGATGGTCTGTGCTGTTTACATCTGCTCCATTTGTCTAAAACAAATCGGTGTCGTCCCCAGTTCTGGTTTCTTGAACGTTGAAGTATTTGAGAGACCTTGTCCTGAGCCTAACATTGAACCATGGGACATACCATATGTCCATTACCCTAAACCTAAGACGTATAGCAGGTAATTAAGAGTGTTTATCATCTTTTGTTTGGTTCTTGGTTGTGATGCTTATGTGTGTTGATTGTGGGGTTTTGGAATTGGTTAGGGAGGAGTGTTCTTGCAATCCCGTTAGGTATTTTGCGATTCTCTCGATGCAGCGATCTGGTAGCGGCTGGTTTGAGACTTTACTAAACAATCATACTAACATAAGCTCGAACGGGGAGATCTTTTCGGTTAAAGATAGGAGAGCTAATGTGTCGACCATTTTCGAGACCTTGGACAAAGTCTATAATCTAGATTGGTTGAGTAGTGCCTCTAAGAACGAGTGCACTTCTGCCGTTGGTTTGAAGTGGATGCTTAATCAGGTAAGGTTCTAAAAAATGTTTTAAATCTTGATTGCAATAAAGATAAAGATCCGTTAAGTTCACAATATCTTATTTCTAGTCTCTCTAATGTTTACTTACTGTTTTAATATAGTTTAGATACTGAAATCGATTATTTGTGATGATCTTACGCTGTGGAATGCTCTCCACTGTTGTTACTTGGTCAGTTTTAGGTTATATAATTTAAACATAAAATAGACTACTTTTTTTGGTAAAATAAGATAGACTACTTCGGTTAGAGAAGATCTGTGTATGTGATTTTTAGATACTGGGATAACTTATTTATGATTTTTATGTCCTTTAAACAAATCCTAAACTATGAGGTGCTCTCCACTGTTGTTATTTGGTCAGTGTTCATGTTATATAAGTTAAAAATTAGGGTCGAGCTACAGTTTCTGGATAAGAGCTCCTAGTTTTTGGCGTTAGACTTATAACTTGTTTGCTTTAGGGAAGAATTGTATTGTGATTGCCTCACTGTTTATTTTTTTTTTGAGAAATTGGTCGTAGAGAAGGTAACCTTCTGGTTTTTATCAATTTCTGTTTGTGATTCTCGCCCTTGACGCGCGTTTTGATTGATTTTTGATGGTTTTGATCTCTTTCAAAAAAGAGTCAGTCTTTACATTGTTATTTTTCATGTAATGGTTTATTGGATAGGTTCTTTACACATTTAATTGACGTGATTGTTCATATTGTATCGTGTGTTTCACATCTGGTTTACATTGTAATGTGGTTATTGGTTGGGGATGAAACATATATGCAGGGTCTAATGAAACACCATGAAGAGATTGTAGATTACTTCAAAACCCGAGGCGTCTCTGCTATTTTTCTCTTTAGAAGAAACCTCTTGCGGAGGATGATTTCAGTTCTTGCAAATTCTTATGATAGAGATGCTAAATTATTAAATGGTACTCACAAGTCCCACGTCCATTCCCCTAAAGAGGTTTCCTTCTTTCTATTTCTCCTTCTTTGCAAATTTGTGTTCTGTAAATCTAAACATGTGAAAAAGAAAATGGTTTCAGGCTGAGATATTGGCGCGCTACAAGCCATTGATCAACACGAGTCTTTTGATAGCTGATCTGAAGCAGGTTC
The DNA here is from genome assembly GCF_000478725.1 of Eutrema salsugineum. Taxonomy (NCBI): domain Eukaryota; kingdom Viridiplantae; phylum Streptophyta; class Magnoliopsida; order Brassicales; family Brassicaceae; genus Eutrema; species Eutrema salsugineum. The sequence goes on along the minus strand of NW_006256901.1, from coordinate 5,150,846 downwards.
AAGAGATGACTTCAAAAGCACTTTCGTACTTCAATACAACCCGCCATATCTTTCTTTACTACGAAGATGTTGTCAAGAATCGAACAGTGAGAACATTTTGTTCCTAACTAGTTTCAATGCAAACAATGTTCTTCTTAGACTTATCATCTTCTTCTTTTTCTTTTGCAGAGGCTAGACGATGTGCAAGAGTTTCTAAAGGTCCCAAAACTCAATTTAAAGAGTCGGCAAGTGAAGATTCATCACGGTCCTTTGTCACAGCACGTACAGAACTGGGAAGAGGTTCAAAAGACACTGAAAGGGACCGGTTTTGAAAACTTTCTACTTGAAGATTACCGCAAGTGAATTAACACATTAGGAGGGAGTGATGTACATAAACCTCTCTCGCAGAAATGGTCAGACCACCAACTTGTTAGGAAAGTTTTGGTAGTGCCACGAACAGGTTTTACAAATCAGGTTTTTTTAATCTTTTAGCTTTCTCTGTTTTTGTTTTTTCCTCCCAAGTTTTTAATCAAGTTGATAGATTTTGATTTGATTCATTCTTTATCAGGGAACTAAGAGTTCTATTGTAATCGGAAATACTATCTGGTTCACCCTCTTAATTTGCTTCTAATGATTAAATCATCTTCATATAAAATATTGTTTGTTGTGAGAACATGTGACATAAGAAGCCTTTAAGGGATCAGATACACTAAACATGAGCAAAAGCTGCTTTTTCACTCTGTTCTTCATTAGTCAGACCTCTTAAGCTTGAAATGAGAAGCTATTGGAGTTTGAATTGGCTTAATTTGAGTCATTCAAAAGCTTTGCAAAACCTTATTATGACACTTCTCCTGAGATAAAGATCAATGTGTCTTTAACTCTGTCTCGAATTAAGCCCATCTCGAAGATTATTGCTTTGTCCAAATCCTTTATTTCAGTTCTTGATTTTGACTGTCATAATCTTCTTGATCTCATCAACGTCTACTTTCTTCACGTAGATGAAAACTAGACCTGTAAAATTATTTCTTGATCATAAAACAGTCGAATTTCTGATTCCATTGTCTTCGAGATTGCTTCAAGCCACATATCTTAAGCAAAGAAGCCTGTCTTCTAATGAAGGAATCTCTCATCTTAATGTTCCGTGAAGAATTGCAGTCATCACATCAAGCCGGTCCAACTTAAAATGTCTACAAACCACCAGTGATAAAAGCAGAGTACAAGGTTTTAACTTGAAAATCCTATTGACAAACCCAAGTTTCATTCCTTTTCAAAGACTCCATTTTCATCAGATACTATATATGTCTTTGCTTCAATCCATGTTTTCCTTTGCCTCATCGAATGTATGTGGTTCATTCAATTTAATATCCTCTGAGCTTAATAAGGGATAGACTACAATGTATGATTATTGTAAACCTAGAAGATGGTTTGATCTCTCTCTCCTCTTTCTTTCCTGTACAGTATTATGATAACAATAGTTTGTGGGCTGATCCACCAACCCAGGGATACAATCTGCAAATCTGCTACTAGGCCTAAGAATTCGGGTTAGTCGAACAAAACCGCTCAGTTATTTTGGTTCGGTTAGCAAATTGGGCAAAATTTTCTCTTTTTTTTTGTTGAAATTCGATTACAGTTGGGTTATTTCGGTTATACATTATCTGGTCAATTTTTTCTATTCGGTTTGGTTCAGTTTGGAATCTTGAATATATTTTTTGTAAATTTTGGTCTAAGTCGGTTAGACAAACCAAACCAATAGCCTATTCCAATTTTGAAAGCTGCTGATCGGTTTGGACCTCCACTGAATGGATACTGAAAACCGAAAAGTTTGCTTCGGTCAGTTCGGTTAATTTTGCGTAGACCTACTGTAACCCACCACATCTGATTTTTTTCTTGGAGAAAGCTTCTTCATTATTGATCGAGATCTTGGGTCTTCTCAAATAACCTGATATATGAGTTTTTGATCTAGGTTCTCTGAGTTTTCTCCTCTGTTTGGTCGAAAAAAACGTGATATTTGATACTTTTGTTGATCTAGATCTTTCTTCACCAAAATCATATGACAAAGAGCTCTAATACCACTGTTGGTGGTACGCTTTGCTCTTCGGTTCGGACTGGTTAAAGACCGAGACCAGCCCAATTGATCTCGGTTTACGACGGTTTCAGCCAAAATGGGCCTGACCTGACGGCGCGGCCCATAAGAGAGAAGCCCAGCGATAAGAGGCGGTGAGAGCTGAACGAGAAGCCCTAGAACATCTCCTCGCTTATGTACTATAAATAGTAGAATTGTTACTGTAGAAGGGACCTTTTTCGGACCCGGAGAATAGAGACCTGAATATTATATTGAGTTCGTCGAGAGACCTCCGAACTGAACGAACTGTAATTGGATACTTAATAAAATTCAATCAATTTAATCTCCCGAACTCGAATTACCGAACCGACCCCTGAATAGTTGAGAACCACAATCAACAATTGGCGCCCACCGTGGGGCCCGATTCGGTAATCGACCTCGAAGACATGACGACCGATGATGGACAACCGACCTCAGTCCAGGTCGGAAGTCAGATGACCCGTTCAGACGATGGACAACCGACCTCAGTCCAGGTCGGAAGCCAAATGACCTGTACTGACAACCCCACCCAGGTCGGAGGACATACGGGGGAAGGCGAGCACAGCCCCGTGCGACCTCAACCTGCAGCACAGCATATCAGGGCAGAACCGAGCTCAAGCACCGGAGCTCATCAGGCTTCGCCAGCTGCCTTCGATCCAACCGCACTCATGAACGCCTTCGCTGCTCAGATGCAAGAGCTGGTTCGAAGCAACGATGCCAAATTCGCGACTCTCACCGCGCAGATTTCTAGCTTGCAGCAAGAAAGCCCGCTACGACGACGGAACCTCAACAGCGACTTCCAAGGAGAACGAGACCCGCAGTGCACAGTGGCACGGTCGGTAATACAGCAACAACAACAGTCCGAATGCCCGTCCCAGCACATACGGACTCAACTAACGGCGCGTGACCTGGAAATCGAACGGATGCAGGCCCAACTGCGAGAAATTAGTTACAAATTTCACCAAGCCACCAGTTCGGCACCTGAAAATTGACCGCGTCATCCAGGAAGCACAGAAAACCCCGTTCACTTCCCGGATCACCAACGTCCCCGTCCCCAACTTAGAAAAGTTCAAACTGCGCTCATACGAAGGGAACTCGGACCCAAGGCATTTTCTAACCTCGTTCGGTATCGTGATCAACCGACTGAAGTTCACCTCGGCCGAGCAGAAGGATGCAATCCAATGCCAACTGTTCGTCTTACACCTCGAAGGCATTGCTTTGGATTGGTTCTCAAGATTGGAAGCCGACTCCATCGATAACTACAAGGAGCTTCCGACTAAGTTCGCAAGGCATTTCTCGATGTTCATTGGGCAGAAAACCCGTAACTCCGAGCTGTGGGAGATATCACAGGGTGAAAACGAATCACTCCGAGACTTCATGGCACGTTTCAAGCAAATCGTGGTGCACTGCACGGTAGACGACGAGACCGCCCTCGAAGCTTTATACCAGAAAACATGGTACAAATCACCTTTTCATAAAGAGCTTCGCAGGAACAGACCCCTCACCCTCGAGGACGCGCTCCACAAATCAAACATCTTCATCGCAGAAGAAAAAGAAGAGGCCGCCAAAGATCGGCAGTATTCAGCGTCAAATCCCGGCCAGACCTTGACCGCAAAGGATAATTCGGAAACAAAAGTCCAGTTCGGCAAACCGCGCGGAGTAGTGAACCAGGCAGGACCGTCAAATCAAAAGTCAGGACGGCCGCCGAAATCTTGGAACACATGGCATAAAGACGACGATACGCCGCTAAGCGAACGTTTTTGCGAATACCACGAGCGATATGGGCATAGCACGGAGGAATGCCGACATCTGAGGGACTTCTTACTTCAACAGTTCCGCAAGGACGAGATCGACACCGCAGACCTGCCTAAACCGGGACCCCGGCGACCGAACCCGCGACCAAACAAACCCGGCAATCAAGAGACTGCTAAGGCAGCCGACTCTGATGAAGAACATGTTGCTCCCCCTAAACAAGACCGCGAAGCACCGAATAGAGAAACGAACGTACCCAAAACCAGGAAGAAGGTCAATATGATTATGGGAGCCCTCGAATCATGCAATTATTCCGTTCGAGCCCTCAAGAGTACAGCCGGCAAGCATCGAGTTCGCAACCCCAGACAACGGTCACAACCGTACCACCGTTATTTACCGAAGCCGACCTGCGGGGGGTACATATGCCTCATAACGATTGCCTTGTCGTGGAACTTCAGCTCGGAGACGTCGAAGTAAGCAGGATATTAATCGACACGAGGAGTTCGGTAAACGTCATATTCAAGGAAACACTCAAGAATATGGATTTTCCGGATTCCGAGATCAAGCCTTATATGGAATCATTGACCGGTTTCACCGGAGAGAAAACAAGGACAGTAGGAACGGTGAAAATACCCATTTATGTCGGCGGGTCAGCCCGAATGATCAAATTCTTGGTCCTCAACAAACCGGCAATATATAATGCGATTTTGGGGACGCCATGGCTGTTCGACATGTAGGCTGTCGCGTCAACATTCCATCAATGCGTCAAGTTCCCAACCCCGTCAGGGATTTTCACCCTCAAAGGAAGCCAGACTGCGTCCCGATTATGCCATCTGACCGAATGCAAACTGAGTCTCGCACGGGCATGCGTCATCAGCCTCTTTCAGGAAGATCATGCGGCCGCAGTAAGCCAGTTCGGTCCACCCAAACAGAGCCAAGTCGACCAAGTTTGCATTGATCCGACAGATCCAGAAAAATGTGTCGGCATAGGGGCCGAACTCGACAAAAATATTCGGGAAGCACTCATCAGTTTCCTCCAGAGGAACGTCTCCACATTCGCATGGAATATCAGCGACATGCCCGGAATCAATCCAGAGATCACTTGCCACGAGCTAAATATCGATCCTACATACAAGCCTATCAAACAGAAGAGACGCAAGCTCGGACCCGAGAAAGCACGAGCGGTTAACGATGAGGTCGAAAAATTGCTCAAAGCCGGTTCGATCACGGGAGTTCGATACCCGGACTGGCTAGCAAACCCGGTAGTTGTGAAGAAAAAGAATGGGAAGAGGAGGATCTGCGTCGACTTCACCGACCTGAACAAAGCTTGTCCCAAAGATAGTTTCCCACTACCACATATTGATCGATTGGTAGAGGCAACTGCCGGCAACGAACTGTTATCTTTCATGGAAGCCTTCTCGGGGTATAACCAAATCCTAATGCATCCGGATGATCGGGAAAAGACTTCGTTCATCACGGATCGAGGAATCTACTGCTATAAGGTCATGCCGTTTGGCCTCAACAACGCGGGAGCCACGTACCAAAGACTCGTGAACCGCATGTTCGCCAGCCAGCTCGGAAAAACGATGGAAGTATACATTGATGACATGCTGGTTAAATCCCTGCACGCTAAGGACCACATATCTCACCTATCAATGTGTTTTGACATTCTGAACGAGTACGGGATGAAACTCAACCCCGCCAAGTGCACCTTCGGCGTAACGGCAGGCAAGTTCCTGGGTTACATCGTCACCGAGCGCGGCATCGAGGCTAACCCAAAGTAGATATCCGCAGTTCTAGACCTACCTTCCCCTACTTCAAAAAGGGAGGTGCAAAAACTCACAGGCCGAATCGCCGCTCTGAACAGATTTATCTCCAGATCGACGGATAAGTGTCTGCCTTTCTACCAGTTGTTGCGAGGTAACAAGCATCATACCTGGAGTGCCGAGTGCGAAGATGCTTTCAAGCAGCTGAAAATGTATCTCTTGACTCCCCCCATTCTAGCTAAACCCGAGAATGGCGAGATGCTATTCTTATATATCGCTATTTCCGCTTCGGCGGTTAGCAGTGTTCTAGTCCGCGAAGATAGGGGGGAACAGCGTCCCGTATTCTATGTCAGCAAATCGCTAAGTGACGCCAAAGCCAGATACCCGACTTTAGAAAAGTTGGTGCTTGCAGTGGTGACTTCTGCTCGGAAACTTCGGCCATATTTTCAGTCCCATTCAATCACAGTCTTAACCGACCAGCCGCTCCGAATCATTCTACATAGTCCAAGCCAATCAGGTCACCTCGCGAAATGGGCCGTCGAACTAAGCGAGTACGATATAGAATACAAGAATCGAACCATCGCGAGTACTCGCCGATTTTCTGATCGAGCTCCCTAAAGAGTTCATCGTCGAACAGCCGCCCCGCGAGCTATGGGTTTTACATGTCGACGGATCGTCATCACACCGAGGATCAGGTGTCGGAATCCGCCTAAAATCCCCAAACGGTGAGATCCTCGAACAGTCGTTCCGCTTTGAGTTCCCAGCGTCCAACAACGAGTGTGAGTACGAAGCTCTACTTGTCGGGCTGCGATTGGCTAAAGAGCTCGGCGTGCGACATCTTCACACTTTCTGCGATTCGCAGCTCGTCGCAAGTCAGTTAAGTGGAGAATACACGACAAAAAACGAACGAATGGACGCGTACCTAACAACAACTAAGGCACTCATTTTGGAATTTGAGACGTTCGAACTCACCAAAATCCCTCGCGGTGAGAACTCATCTGCTGACGCGCTAGCCGCCCTAGCTTCCAGTTCCGACCCGCATATGAAGAGAAAAATCCCGGTCGAAAGTATCTCAGAACCAAGCATAAAAACAGCGCCAAAATGCAATGTCGCCACCCGACGACGGAACTACGACGAAATTCCGACCTCGTCAAACAAGAATGCCGATCAAGCTCTTAAGGAGAATGCCGAACGAGATCTCGAGGATCTAGCCGCCGATCACGACTTTGAGAACATAACTGAAGGAATCCACAGCCCGTCGACCAGCGAAAACCCAGAGAACGAGTCCGCTGAGGATTGGACAGCCGAATTACGAGAATATCTCCTCAACGGCAAAGTCCCTGAAGACAAATGGGCTGCTCGCCGTCTTAAAGTCCGGGCCGCTCATTACACAATGCACAAAGATAAACTATACCGTTGGAGCGCATCCGGCGTACTCTTGGCCTGTGTCTCCGGGAATGAGATAATCGAAATCATGCACGAAATCCACGAAGGGTCTGGTGGCAATCATTCAGGAGGCCGATCCCTTGCCCTGAAAATAAAAAAAAGCCAGTTATTTATGGCCGACGATGAACGCGGACTGCGAGAAGTTCGTCATGAAGTGCGATAAGTGCCAGCATCATGGCCGATTGATTAACGTGCTAACCGAGCTGCTGCAAACCAGTACGGCACCTTACCCTTTTATGCGGTGGGCCATGGACATCGTTGGCCCGTTATGCCGGTCGACAATCCAAAAACAGTATATCTTGATTATGACTGACTATTTCACAAAATGGGTCGAGGCCGAAGCATACTCTGAGATCACCGCACTGGACGTACAAAAATTCGTTTGGAAGTATATCATTTGCCGACACGGGGTCCCGCATGAGATCGTCACGGACAACGGACCGCAATTTATTGCTGGTACGTTCAATGATTGGTGCGCAAAGTTCAAAATTCGTCTTAGTTTCTCGACCCCGCGGTACCCGCAAGGCAACGGTCAGGCCGAGGCAACCAACAAGACCATCCTAGACGGCATAAAGAAGCGTCTCGAGGCTAAGAAAGGCACCTGGGCGGACGAGCTCGACGGAGTCTTATGGTCACACCGAACTACTCCCAGACGGTCAACCGGACAATCTCCCTTCTCTTTAGCATACGGACTTGAAGCCCTCTGTCCGGCAGAAGTAAGCATCCCAACTCTAAGATACTCCGTGCTCCCTGAGAGCCCCGATCTCAACTACCAAATGATGCTCAACAACCTTGACAACTTGGAAGAACAGCGATGCTCAGCTCTCCTCCGAATCCAGAACTACCAAAAGCTCGCCGCTCGCTACTACAACAAGAAAGTGCGAGGACGGCATTTTGATGAAGGCGACCTCGTTCTGCGCAAGGTGTTCCATAACACCGAGGAATTAAATGCAGGCAAACTAGGAACGAACTGGGAAGGTCCTTACCAGATAATGCGAATCGTCAAGCCCGGGGTTTACGAGCTCATGCAACTCGATGGAACGCCGATCCCGCGATCGTGGAACTCAGCCAACCTCAAACGATATTACTACTAAGTCCCAGCCACCGCGAGCTCGGATATATAAAAAAAAAAAAAAACAGTCCGGCTCCGGCCGAACTCACCCCTGTAAACTGAACTACGAGTGACTTGATCCCTTGCAAAAGGGTACGTAGGCAGCTCGATTTCGAGTCCAGCTACAAATCCAATAAAAATCCATCTTTTTCATTTTGTCACTAACTCCACATATCAACTCCCCGGCCAGAAGATCGAACTAAGTATTCCCCATGAATACAATCTCAAAAGCCAAGATCCGTCTCGCCCGCATCCCCACAGTGCCCACTATTCAAAGCCGGAACCCAATCCGCACTCACTCTTCCGAACAGCAATCCGCCAACCGCGATTCAAGTTCGGAGAACCCCCGAGTTCGCCTGCATCGTCACAATAACATCACGAGCTCCGAATCTAATGGAAACAAGCCGAACTCCCAACAGTTTGCACTAAAATATGAGAAAGGAAAGTTCTAAGTAAAAAAAAAATCGCGATAAAGCAAAACCATATTCATTTCATTAAATACCCGAAATTGCCGAACTAGACAGCAACAAATACAACGCCTAAAAACGGCGACCAAAACGAATCGTTAAGTTAAGACCCGAGCTAAGCGGGTAAGATAGTCTTTACTACAACATCAAAATAAAACTAAGGAAAACTGGAGGAATCATTGGCGAGCGACGGACGCCGGACTCTTGAGACTCGCTGCCCGATCAGCCGAGATGGACCTGGAGTTCGAGCCAAACTGATCCAAGCCTTCCGGAACCTGCGTCCCCGGCGGAAGCACAATCCTAGGGATAAGATCGTCGTCACTCGGGAGGAGGAAGTCTTCGTTCTCGAACCGCGGAAGAGGGACGGCATCGACCTCCTTCGTGCAGTTCTTGACCCTACGCGCATACGTCTCCACGATGTGAGACGGGACGATCATGTTATGCTCCCTCCTAAGGAAGTCGCAGAAGCCGACCAGAGCAGTCGCCTGATTGAGCTTGAGGAACGGCGCCTTCCGAAGCTCAGACTTGTCCATGAAGTCCTTCATCTTGGCAAGCTTTCCCTCGCACTTGCCTCTGAGCGCGGCCATCATCTTCCGGCCCTTTGACTCGGCGTCTCGATACTTCTGCCTCTCGAGCTCGCTCGCCTTGAACGACTTGGACAGAGCGTCCATATCCCCCTCCAGCTCGGCAGTCTGCTTCTCCAGAGCCCCGACCTGCTCCTTCAAGGCAGCGTTCTCCTTCTCTTTTTCGGTGAAGGCTAGCACAGTAGCCTCGTACCTTTCCTTTTCATCCCGGTACGACGCTTCCAAAGACGCCCTCTCGGCAGCGATCTCGGCGTTAATCTTCCTCAGCCTCTCGACCTCAGAGTCGTACTCGCGGACGAGCTCGTTGGTATCGCAGACGAGTTGAAAATAGGAATCAAAGTCAGATACTTCAAAATAAAAAAAATAAAAAACGTCTAAGTATCTAATCAGAGAGAAACTTACAGCGGAGGCGGATTTCGTGACCCGAGCATAAGACTTAGGGCGGAAGAGGTCCTTAGTCTCAGGCATTGGAGACGAGGCCGGGACGATCTGCCTGAAGAGCTCGGCGCAGGCAGTTGAGTCGCCAAAGAAGGATCGGTCCTTGTTGTAATTGATTCGGACTGAAAAGGAGGACGAGTCAGAGGTCCAACGCCTCTTGGACGATCTCGGATTCCCGGTCTCAGCTACCGGATCTGCTGGGGGAATCTGAGAAGCAGTAGGCGACCCGCCGATGTCCCCTCCATGAATGACCAGAGTTCCCTCACTCGCAGCCGTCTCGGGATCACCACCCCTCTTCCGAGATGATTTCTTCGAGGACTTGCCCTTCTTCCTCCGGGCGCGGTCGGCGATGGTAAGCTCATCCTCGTCCTGCTCACCAATTTCACCTTCCTCCATTTGAGGCTGATGAATCACCTCAGGAACGCTAGTTCCCGCCACGTCGCCCTCCGGTTCTACAACCGAGATCAAAGGATCAACTGGGCCAACCGAGACATTGTCGACCTCGTCCCCGCCAGCGGTTTCAACGCCATCGTCGGCCTCGTTCCCATCGAGACCGACGACGTCGATCGGGGCGTTGTCCTCTTCCTCATCAGCCCCAAAGTCCATCATTGGGATGTCCGACCTGTCGAACGCCATCCTCCTCCGACTCGATTTGCTGTTTTTCCTTGATTTCTTCCTCTTCGGAACCGGCCTCGACGAGCTGGGTTCAGTCTTGGTTTTAGCTATAAAAAAAACAAGTATATCAGTCGTAATCTATACAACCAAGTAATGACGAATTCAAAACAACATGAGAACTCATACCTCTGTCCTGAGCTCTCTTTATCCGACGGTCAATCTTCTCCCGGTAAGCAAGGGGCCAACGGCGCTGTCCGGCAAGACTGAGCTGCTTCGCTAGGTCGGATGTAAGGGATCGTTGAATGAATCCTGGAACGTGGCGATCTACAAAAGCAAGAAATGTTTATTAGTACCGACCAAGAAACAGGAGAGTTAACCGTGAGATATGTACCAAAGTCGACACTCCAGCCAGTCCGGAACGTGCTCTCCGCATTCTCAGCAGACAACGAATCAACGCGAACAAAGAAGTAGCTTTGGTCCCAATTCAGAAATTTGCTAGCCTTGTTCCCAGTAACCAGGTCGAACTTCGGGTTGCAATTCACCGACAGAAACCAACTTTTTGCCGACGAAACCTTCATAATAAAGAGTTCCTCGAACTGAGACACGTTGATGTGAGCCTGAATATCACGCCCGAGCTGGAGAATCCCGACAAAATTCACTATCGACGCTGGCTGAAGTTGCGATATCGCGCAGCCGCGACGATTGCAGTAGGCGAACAGCAAACGGGGCAAGGGGAATTTCAATCCGATCTCGTGGAAATAAGCTTCGTAGACGCAAACGAAGTCCTCGGGTGCATCCCAAGGGCGCTCTTCCGGTTCGGAAACTTGGATGATAATCCCAGGAGGGGCTCCGCCGATCAGCATAGCAGCCCGAACCGTCTCGGGAGACGACAAGGTGGATTTCACCGGTGCGCATATACACGGCCGATCCATGATCGGCATCATGTCATCGTCGTTTGGGTCCGGCGCCCCTCCATCCCCGACCTCGCACGGTGGAGCATCCTCGTCCGTCTTCACGTCGGGTTCTCGTCCCAGGACCAAGTTAGTGGGAACTTGGCCCTCGGGCTCGCGGAGATTTTGATCCATCCGTTCTGGAGCCCGAATCGGAACTCGGCTACCGGAGCCGACCTCGACGACCCGAGAATTCTTGCGAACCAGAGAAGCGTTCGAAGAATGTTCTGTAGATCCTGAGCTCGAGATGTCAGTTGAAGTTTCCTCCCTACGATGTTCGGGAAGAATGGCGGCCTCGGAATTGGAAGAAGAGTAGGAAGACATTGTCGGAGAGCTCGAGAAAATTACCGTCGACGAGAGAGCACGGCGGATGGCGACCGGAAATTCTAGAGAGAGAAAGAAGAAAATTTAGAGAGAAGGGAGAGCAAATACCTTGGCAGTAGGAGCGAAAGTGAGAAATGGGGAGAGCTGATTCCTATTTATAGAAGAAGAGTGAATCATTGCGACTTCTCGAGTTCTGCGACTTGTAACGTTTTGATTTCCCGCCTAAACCAACGCGACTTTTCAGTTTCCCACAACCGAAAATACTTAAATACCCTTGCCGAAACACCAGAGGAGTGAAGAAGGGTGTAAGTCAAAGAGCTCAACATCACCGACCTCGGTCTATAACTGATCTTGCTTCAATTCGGCAAAAGTCAGTCAGGTCCATTTGCCGAACTGGGGGGGGGGCATACTGTTGGTGGTACGCTTCGCTCCCCGGTTCGGACCAGTTAAAGACCGAGACCGGCCCAATTGATCCTGGTTTACGACGGTCTCAGCCGAAATGGGCCTGACCTGACGGCGCGGCCCATAAGAGAGAGGCCCAGCGACAAGAGGCGGTGAGAGCTGAACGAGAAGCCCTAGAACATCTCCTCGCTTATGTACTATAAATAGTAGAATTGTTACTGTAGAAGGGACCTTTTTCGGACCCGGATAATAGAGACCTGAATATTGTATTGAGTTCGTCGAGAGACCTCCAAACTGAACGAACTGTAATTGGATACTTAATAAAATTCAATCAATTTAATCTCCCGAACTCGAATTACCGAACCGACCCCTGAATAGTTGAGAACCACAATCAACAACCACATGTCAGGTTAATCGAACCGTATCAAACCTCTGAAATCCTCAAAACTCTCAATTTTCACTCGAGAGCAATTGTTCACACACATGAAACATACAACTCATTCATAATTACATCTCACTAACTGACTAAAGTGAACCATCTATGAGAAGCTGAAGATCAAATCTTTCAAGTGAGAATGCGGCCAGAACCAGGGGTTGATTGAACCGGTTACAATGTTTTCAAATAATAGACAAAACCCAATCTTTAAACCAACAAAAATGTTAGACTCCAATACCTAACAGTCTAACAAAATTTAATTTATAACCAATGTAATAGTCTGCCGAATAAAAAATGGTTTGAAGCCTACAACTATATCTCATTAATCTTGACCTTTAGTTTAAGATATTATCATTTGCTTTAGAGTACACAAACTGATTTTAAGGCATATCAACATGGTAGCATATTCATTTAAATTTGGATACACGTTAAAGCAAGATTGTTTGATTTACTCTTTAAATGAGTAATAGCAATATCAGGTAACTAGTTATAGCAAAATTAGTTTTTGGTTTTTCGTACCAAAATCGAAAAGACTTCTCTATCACTATTATAACAAAGAGAATATTACTATTAGGTGTAATTTTAAAAAATATAATTGCCAAAAAATGCATTTTTTGGAATTTGTGGACTTATTTTACTTTGCTCCCATTTTTGGAATTTTTGTCTTTTTTTTTTTTACCTTCTATTTACTTACAGAAAAATATTAAAACGTACATGACCCACTTAAATTCATTCATCAGCTTCCACACACTAAATCGCATGGGATCCACTGTAATTCATCAGTTTCCATACACTAAATCGCACAGAACCCACCTATATGTATGCAACTATATGGATACTCATGTAAATATGCACATATATTTATATAGCTACATCCATCTATAATATATGCACGTAGATATACATGTAAATATATATGTATATCTATATAGTTACATCCATTTATACTCTATGCACGTGGATATGCATATATATATTTGTGTTCACGTGTAAGCTACTATATAGATACGTATATATATATATATATATATATATTTATATAATTGCATAGATATTCATATATTTGTGTTCACGTGGATGCTACTATATACATACCTATGTGTTTATCACTAAACGACAAAAACTAAAATTAAAAAATATAAAATATGTATCAAAGTATTAAGAAAAAATTATATAATTTATAGTGTCAAAATAATTATTCGATTATTTTTTTTTAATAATAGATAAATAACAACAAACAATTATGGGGGTGTGTGATATTAATATAATATTAAATAAATAAATAATATAGATAAATAGGCAAAAATGTTAAAACAGTCATTTTTCTCTTCCAAACAGAAGAAAAGTGTGTCTTTTGGTAATTAAAACATAAAAATCTTTTTTTGGACATTAAATAACTCAAAAGTACACCTAATGGTAACACACTCTTATAACAAATCGCTAAAAAAAAAAGAGAATATTACCATTTAGGGCACTTTTTCAAAGTGTAATTGCCAAAAAATATATTTTTTGGAAATGAGACACTTATCTTATTTTGCTCTCATTTTTTTGACTTTTTTGCCTTTTTTTTACATTCTATTTACCTACAGAAAATATTAAAATATACGGGACCCACTGAAATTTATTAGCTTCCACACACTAAATCGTATGGAACCCACCTTAATTTATCAGCTTCCACACACTAAATCGCACGGCCACCTATATGTATGCAACTATATAGATACACATGTAAATATGCATATATATATTTATATAGTTACATCCATCTATAATATATACACATAGATATACATGTAAATATACATATGTATCTATATAGTTACATCTATTTATACTCTATATATGTGGATATATAGATATATATATATATATATATATATTTGTGTTCACATGTACGCTACTATATCTATATAATTGTATAAATATCTATATATTTATGTCCACGTGGACGCTACTATATGGATACGTATGTGTTTATCACTAAACGATAAAATAACTAAAGTTAAAAAATACAAAATGGGTATCAAAGTATTAAAAAAATGAATTATATAATTTATACTGTCAAAATAATTATTCGATTATTTTTAAAATAATAGATAAATAACAACAAACAATTATGAGGAATGTGTAATATTAATATAATATTAAATAAAAAAATATAGATAAGTAATTGTGTGTTAATGAAATGAGTTTTTTAGTTATTTTAAGTGTTCAAATAGTAGAAAAGTGTCTTTTTGGCAATTAAAACTTAAAAATGTCTGTTTTAGACATTATAAACTCAAAAGTGTTTACATGGTAACACACTCAACCAAAAATATACGGTATATTTATTTTTATTATGTGTCAAACGCATCCAATCTTTCAATTTCCAATTAAATTTTATGAAAATTTCTATGTCAAACTCTGGAATGAAAATTGGCATTTGATATTAATAATATTTTTGTTATATCTATCATCACCGTAAGTTAACTATGTTACCAATATAGTTATACATAAACCAAAAATTATGTCGGTTAACATGATAATGAATTTATTAATTCAGGTTATGATTTTGTTATCTCTTCAAATAACCATAAGTTAACTATGTTAGAACAATAGTTAACAGGCCCTACCCAATACATACGAAATCCCTAGGATAAAAGAATTTTCAGACCTTTAAAATATTATCTTTAGGTAAATTTTCAGACCTGTTCTCAATGCCTAAAGAAAAGTCCCCAGGACCTGATGGTTACACAGTTGAATTCTACAAGGAGTCTTGGTCAGTGATAGGAAAGGATCTCATTGTTGCTATCCAATCTTTTTTTCGGACAGGATTCTTGCCCAAGGGAGTTAATTCAACAATTTTAGCTCTGATTCCAAAGAAGAAAGCTGCGCAGACTATGACAGATTACAGGCCAATCTCATGCTGCAATGTCCTTTATAAAATAATATCCAAGATATTAGCAAACCGGCTTAAGATCATCCTCCCCAAGTTCATCAGTCTGAACCAATCTGCATTTGTTAAAGATCGCCTCTTGATGGAAAATGTTCTTCTAGCCACAGAGATAGTAAAAGATTACCACAAAGAAACAGTTTCTTCTCGATGCTCTATGAAAATAGACATCTCAAAAGCCTTTGACTCTGTGGAATGGACCTTCTTAGTGCACACGCTAAAGGCTATGGATTTTCCAGATGAATACATACACTGGATTCATCTCTGCATATCTTCAGCCTCTTTCTTAGTTCAGCTAAA
Source organism: Eutrema salsugineum (assembly GCF_000478725.1). Taxonomy (NCBI): domain Eukaryota; kingdom Viridiplantae; phylum Streptophyta; class Magnoliopsida; order Brassicales; family Brassicaceae; genus Eutrema; species Eutrema salsugineum. The sequence goes on along the minus strand of NW_006256901.1, from coordinate 5,135,243 downwards.
CGGTGAGTTGGCAGGTTATTTTGGAAGCTCTAGAGGCCTGAGACAAGGCTGTTCTCTGTCCCCATATCTCTTTGTGATATGTATGAACGTGTTATCCAAAAGACTTGACAAGGCAGCTTTGGATCAAAGAATTGGTTATCACCCTGAGTGTGCTCCATTAGCTCTTACACACCTGTGTTTTGCTGATGATCTGTTGGTGTTTGTGGAAGGAGAAAAGAACTCCATTGTAGAAGTTCTAGCGGTATTTGATGATTTTGCTAAACACTCTGGTCTCCGCATCAGCATTGAAAAGTCCACGGTTTATATGGCAGGGATCACAGCTGCAGTTCGAGAGGACATCCTTTCTGAATTCCCTTTCGAACAAGGAGTGTTACCTGTTCGCTACTTAGGACTACCTTTGACGACAAGGAAGATGACAAAAACGGATTACATACCTCTGCTGGAAAAAATTCAGCTGAAGATAAACACATGGACTGCGAGAGCCCTCTCATTTGGGGGTCGCTTGCAGTTAATTCGCTCAGTATTTAATAGTCTAATCAATTACTGGATGGCCGCTTTCCGTCTTCCCAAGGCCTGTATACGAGAAACCGATAAGATATGTGCAGGATTTTTATGGTCTGGACAAGAGCTCAACGGACAAAAGGCCAAAGTTGCATGGGATATTGTATGCTCACCAAAAAAGGAAGGAGGGTTGGAACTGAAACCTTTAGACGAAGTGAACAAGGTATGTGTGTTAAAACTTATATGGCGGATTCTTTCGTCCAGAGACTCTCTGTGGGTCAGTTGGATACACAAGCATCTGATCAGGCAAACTACTTTCTGGGCGGTGAAAGACACAACCACTTTAGGGTCATGGATATGGAAAAAGATCTTGAAGTATCGGGAGACGACAAAAGGGTCTGTATCGAGTTGAGGTTTGAAACGGTTATCACACAGCTTTTTGGTACGACAACTGGAGCACAAAGGGTTGTCTGTTTGAGGTTTTTGGGTTCAGAGGTTGCATCGATTTGGGTATCTCCATAAACGCCACACTTGGAAGTGTTATGGAGGGTAAAAGGAGAAGGAGGCATCGTAACACCCTTCTACAGCAAATAGAGGAGGAAATACGAGCCAAAAAGGGGACATGTGATCACGAGGAGACAGATATCCCAATGTGGCGGGTAACAGATGGGACTTTCAAAACAAACTTCAGTTCGAAAGCAACATGGGAGCTCATAAGGACACCAAAAGCTCAATGGAATCCCCACAAAGGCATTTGGTTTCCTTCAGCTACTCCCAAATTCGCATTTATTACATGGCTGGCAGCAAAAACAGGCTTGCGACGGGTGAACGTATGGCGAAATGGAACATCAACGTAAACACAGGTTGCTCCTTCTGCAGCGAACCAATAGAAAGTCGAGAACATCTGTTTTTTGAATGCTCATACACAGGGGAAATATGGGAGACATTAATGGGAGGTGTCATGGAACCTGACTTCACCAAAAATTGGGCAGAGGTGCTAGACCAAATTATCCACCAGAGGACCACCAGAACAAAAAGTTTTCTTCTGCAATATGCTTTCCAAGCAACGATCCATACAATATGGAGCGAGAGAAACAACAGGCGCCATGGAGAAGTATCTAACCCTGCTGCCGTGGTATGCAAAAAAATCGATGTAATGGTCCGAAACAGACTAACAACGATGAGACAAAGCATAGGCAGATGCAAGTATGACGACGGATTGCAAACATGGTTTGCAACAAGAAGAAATCCTTAGATTGGCAAAAAGCTCTGTTTTTTGTTTTTTTCTGATTCACAAAAACTGGATGCTGTAAAAAGTCTATTTTTTTCTTGAATATAATTTAACATATTATTCAAAAAAAAAAAGAGGAAAAAGGCTAATTCATACCTTAACGATTAATACCCAAAATAAATTTGGTATCCTAATTCATACTCAAACAATAAAATATTTAAATATCAAAATTTATACAATTTTTTTTTACCAAAACATACATTAATTCAATTTTGTTAGTTAACTCCATCGAGCTGGCATCATAAATTAAATCATAGGATTGGAACCCTCAGACTACAATGACCTTATTAATTATTGACATTTTAGTACAAAACTTCAGTTACTACTTATCTTATTAAAGACTTATCTAAGTATATTCACCCAACTCACTCTTTTCAAATATGTAAGAAAAGTATAATATTCAAGTTGATGTGACGTATCAAACATTCAAACCATAACTGTGAATACTTACTTTTTTATATAGATTGTAAATTGTTATACGTTTGATTTGCTGTCGAGATCCAACAAATCGAAAATAATTACTAATACAATGGATAATTGAAAAATATCATCTTCGTTGTATTAAAAATCACGTAGTTGATTCTAGGTTTTGTGCACATTTATATTGATGTTCATATTCTCTTAATTAGCATTGATTTTGTATTGAAGTGTTTGGTACATTAATATTTAGTTAAGTAAACAATTACACTTAAAAATAGTCATAGAACGTGTCTAATCAAAGTTGTGTATCGAGTTTACTCTCTTAATAAATGGGTCACCCACCTCACTGATCATGTCTTAATTGTATCTGTCGCCCTTCAATTAATTTTTGATTCGGATCATAAATGTTTAACACAAACAGTGAATTAACTTTCTAACAAAAAAAACTATGATTTAATTATTTACTCCTATAACACACAGTAACATAAGGAGTTGGAATATTGATTAGTTTATTTTTTGAATTGAATTTCATTATTTTTTAACATAAAATAAATATCGATTTTACAACTTGTGATTAGTTTGTTTCAACGTTAGCTAGAGTTTAAGAGAACGAACATAACAACTTCTGTAGTTTTATGGCGAACCAAAGTTCGAGAGCTTCTTTGTGGGTGTATGAATTATTATAATTTCACATAATTCCTTTTGTCTATCTTTTACATCTCCAAAGAACAAACTAAATATAAATTAATCAAAAGTTTTTAATTAAGAAACATTTAAGAAAAAGTTGACAAAATTCATGAAAGAAAAGAAAGAAATGGAAACGCCAGGTGTTGCCCCATGAACCCATCATTGCAGCTTAGATGCAATAGACTTGTTGAGAAATAAAAAAGAGTAATAAAGTTATTAACTCATACTGTATTAGGTTGTAATCAGTTACTTGATCAAATGTTAATTTAGCATTTATTAATATTTTATAGGTGGTCCATAGACTTTATCCTGTTAAGAGCATCATTAACGTTATTATTGTACAAATCTCATGATTAAGGAGCATTGCATTTCTTCTTTAACTATTCTCTCTTTCGGCTCAGCCTCATTGTTGCTTCATTCTCCAACACTTTTTAAATCACTACAATTGAGGAGTAATTTATGCTCTTATCGATAAACTAAAAATCCAATATGCTCTATTTCATATATCGAATTGTACTAATCCTTTTTTTCTTTTTGCTTTTAAACATTTATTATCCTATTATAATTGCGAGCTAGATTAAACTGTAATGTTCCGATAGCAATTGTTTTTGAACTGTCACATTTGAGTACATATTTTTATTTATTCTCTCATTGTAATAAGTAATAACCAATAAGAATCTCTTCACTCTGTTACAAAAAAAGTTTGAGCACGAGGTATTGTATTTTTCCATGTAAGTAAAGATGATTCTTTACTGGTCAAAATCGATTCAAATATATGGATCGTTGACAATAAAAAATAAACAACGATAATCTCTTCCCAATATTCACATTACTGAACCTTAATTTTAGTTAGTTACTCGTTTTTTAATTAGTCCAAATCAAACACGATTAAATTTGTGGTTCTCTTAGAATGGATTTTTGTAAATAACCTAAATTCATTTTGATAGTATAAATAATCAAATCAATTTTGAAAAATTATTGAGTTCTGACTAAAAACTCCCTCTGTTTCACAAAAAATGTTAGTTTAGAACTTTATTTTTGTTTGATAAAAAGAGTCACTTTGTGTTTTCAATGGATAATAGTATACAAAAATCCAACTGTACCCTATTGAATTAGTGTATTAATTAGAAAGATAAAATGGTTTAGTGTATTAATAAAGAGTATTAATAATTTAGTGTATTAATAAAGAATATTATAAATATTTTTTAAAGATGTGTGAAATATGTCAAAATAACACTTTTTTTGAAACATAAGGAGTATCAATAGATAGTAGAATAATTACTGATATATGATTGTTTCCTTAAATACTAGTATGTTGCCATTTAATAATTAAAATGTGAGATTCCTAATATGCCTTTTCAAGATTATGACTCTTTGGATTGAATTTCACTTTCTTTGGATTAATTAATTTCCTATTATTAATTATTTAAACTCTTTTAGTGCACGGTGCACCACCATATCCGATTTTAAAATTGGAGTACTATATGATTATGAATGAGGAGCTCGTGAAAACAATGAGCACTCTAACTAGCCTACTAGCCTAGTATGGTGGGGCAAATTCGTTAAATATGTGCTTTCTTGTAACTATTTTGCAGTATCTAAATTGTCAATTATTGTTCGAGCGGTTCTTTCTTCGACTTTTATCTTCTGACCTTGTTAAAGTTAGCTTCCACTGTCTAGATCGTTCTTCGGTTTCAACTTCTTGGTTGTTGTTTCTATTATTGCTCAGCTATCGTTCTTTCTTTGTTCTTTGTTATCTTTGTATATTCTGTCAAAAATCAAATATGGCATAATATTTAACATTTTACACACAAAAATACATCATACGCCAATTTTACATTTGTTTTTTTTCTTCCCTTTATTCATTTGTATCAAACCTTACGAGTTAAACAATATCATATTTTCCGTCAATCCGATGGAACCTCATCAACACATCTGAAAATTAAAGCCATCAAAACAATAATATAGAAGAAAAGTACAAGAGCGATCAAGAGGAAGCACGTGACAAGGATCCAACTCTTGCAATTTCATGAACCGCAGGGTTAAACCCTAAGCAGCCTAACCAGCCTTGCTTGTATGGCAAGAATGTTTTCCTCTTCAGCTCCTCCGACACTGCTCTGTTTTCAGTGTAATGCATCTCGTGAGCCGAAACCATCGCTCCGTGCCTCCTCCTTGACCTTGACACCGACGAATCACAACTTTCTCTCGACCGGATACTTGAATTTTTCGCTTCCTCGACCTCTTTCTTTGTACGTATATCATATCTTTTCAAGGACTCATTGGTGGGAACCGGTCTTCCATCCGATGCGCTCCTGAATAGCAACAGATCATTGAGTTTCCACTTCTTGTATGCTCGACCAGGGAACAGAATCGCTGACAAGAAAACAGAGGATTTTTGGTTGCTTGTGTTGGAAGAAACTATTTTTGTCGACTTATGTACTTCTTCTTCATCGACCATAATATCTGAAACCCTCAACGGAGACATAGAACGGCTTCCTTTATGATCATAGCGCGAAGAAGATCCCGGAGACCGGTCTCTTCCTCGATCAGAATCTTTTTTCTCAAGAGCCCTAGATCTGGGAGAACAAACAGCAGGAGGAGTGGGTGAGAGTCTTAAAGGTCGAATTTTTCCTCCATCAAAGAGCTCATCGGCGGCAGAGAAAGAAGATTTATCCAGTTGACCACTAAAATTGAACTCGAAATCGTCGTCTAAATCGCTGGCTGATCTCTTCTTGGGAGTTCTTGGTTGGTCTTCCCAATCATAGGGTGTGTTGGAGGAAGTTGAAGGAGAAGGGCTTGTAGGTGCACTGAAGAAGAAAGCATTGTTTTTGCCAAATCGAGTTGGGCTTGAAGGAGCTGTTATGTACGGCGAGGAAGTCGTGCTGTCGAAAATGAGTTCTGTTGCTGTTTCTTCTGCTGCTGCTTCTATCTCCATTAATGGGGTTCTTCTTTGGATGCTCTCTTCTTCTTTTGCCTTTCTGGTTCTTGGAAGGTGTTCCCTTTCAGACGAAAAGCTTGACTTTAGAAAGAGAGAGAGAGAGAGATGGAGAAAATGAATGGTGATTGAATTAGGAGCTGCCTTTATAAGTCTCACCTACTTCATAGGTTGGGATTTATTTATGTAATTAGTCCTTACATCTTTCCAGACGGAAATTTGAATAGATTACACCACTTTCGAATATCTCTATATATAAATAAATAAAACCTTTTAACTTTGTATCTTGAGCATATAGTTCATTAAACGTAGTCTCCGATTTATTATGTATCACAATATTTTTTATGATATTATACTACAATAGAAATTCTATAAATTAATATTCGATAAATTACTAAATTTTATAAATTAATAATTTTTTATGGTTTCGAGTTGGGTCAGTTCAAATTATTACACAATTCGATAAGATAATAAGATAATATTTTTAACAAAATTTTTATATAAATATATGGTTCCATAAATATCATAAATTAATAATTACCATAAATAAAATATAATATAAACATATAAATAAAATAATATACTAAAATATGAGTTTAGTATTTTTTTTAATTATTTTAAATGAAAAGCTTTTTGAATTCATCTTTAAGTTTAGAAAGAATGTTTTAAAGTTTAAAATCTATAAAAAATCTCTTCTAAAATTAATAAAAAATAAAAAATATTTTCTTTAAAATCTATAACTTTATAAATTAATAAAATATTAAAATTCCAAGATTATTAATTTATAGAATTTTTACTATATAATAGAATATGAGGAACCGTATTAGCTTGATACGAGCTTCAGGTAACAAAAAATACGAAGAGTCTTGTGTTTTTGTTTGCTACAAGAACATTTTGAGCTTGTGTGTTTTTTTTTTTTGGTTTTCCTAATCTATTAAGAATAATTTGCATTTGATGTAAAATTTTTTTTTTTTGCTTTTATGAATTTTATATTCAATTCAAAAAAAATTATACTATAACTAGAGTTGTGTTTTGAAAATAATATTATTCATCATAGCCGATACATACATTTTCATTTTTCTAATCAATTTTACTTAACTATAGATTTTTGTTTCATTTTTGTTTTTAGATTTACTAATTTGTGTTTTTTTTTTAAATTTCAAATGTATTTTAGTTTTGCTTTATTTTTTTTGGTAACTAAACCATGTTGGGGTTTTTGTTTCTGTCTCTAAGAAGAACTGTTTTTTTTTATTCTGTTATTCAAATGGTTTAAAAGAACATTTTTGTTCAATTAAGTCATATATATTTTTTTGAATTAAATGTAAAATTAATTCAACTAAAAATAATGTATTTACAATGAATGCATCTCCTTTTATGTTTCAAAATGATTTTCTAACTATTGAAGCACAAAATCAAATCGAATTGTGAAGCTTCTTCGAAGAAAATAGTCGATTGCGAACTTGTTTGTAGATGTGTTAGATTAGACTGCTTGAAGGATAATTTAAGTATCTATTTCCAGTTAAACAATATTTTTTAAACCAAAATTGTGGTTCTATTTATATAAATATTAATGAATAATACTTATTTTGTTTGAACATTAATAATAGCTAATTTTGAATAGTCTAAATGGATTAATTAAACTCTTTTCGTCTTCAATCCGAGGAGATTATGGATCTAGGCTCAAAGTTTTGGTGATCCAAAAAAAAACAACTAAATGCTTTAATGAACACAAATGATTTCTGACGTAAGAAATTAATAACTTAATTCATAATTATGGTAGAGCCTCTGGTATATAAAGTTTTTTCACCTTAAGAGAGAAATAAACTAAAAACAAAAACTGGTCAAACTCATGTGGGGAAAAGGTTCGGTTTCTGAAGCAGCAAAGAGTTAATTGTGGTCCTTTTATTTTATGAATATTGACTTTTGTTGCAGGTTTTTGTACTGTAATGAAACGAAACTAATTTAATTGATTTCCATGTTCAATAGAGATGGCTTTTCGAGTTTTTCTTTTTATCTCTACGTGATTAATGCATGTAATTGTCAAACTAATGGCGGCTATATTCCTCAGTATGTCCTATTTATAATGTTTTATTTACAGATAATATATTAGTTACTTCCGTTGATCAATATGACATAATATCTATATTTTTTTTTTTGCTAAAAGGTTTAAAACGGCATATATTTGCTGCATACAGCATACACACTTACACAGTAACACAGACGTTGTTCTCGTGTTTGCTATACGATAAAAATTTGGATTTAATATATACAGAAATACCAATACCTATGCATAATTTTCGCCGTCGATGATCCATTATACGAAACAAACTTTGGAAATTGAGGATATTATTTTATCAAATAAAACTCTAAACGTCAATGTCTTAACGGTTGGGTTGTACACGGCTTACAATTATTGACTTTGTTTTACACTTCACGCATTACACATGTAACATGCTGAATTAAAAATGTCTTTGATAAAACAAATACTAAAAACATTTTAGCTAGACATTAAAAACATTTCACTTCGGCTTTCATTTAAAACATGTCGCTTCGACCTTTATTTCGAACGTAAAATATCCAGGCTTTCAATAAAACGAATGAGAGCGGGAAAGAGAAGTTTGGTTCCGACGGATTTTGGTTCTCAACGAGACAGTTGAGAGTTTGTATTTTAATAATTAAAAATACTTCCATATTTGGTAAAATCCAGTGCCGTGTCAACATATTTAGTGGCCTAAAATAATTTAGAAAATTGTGGTTTTTTATAAGTATATAATTTTTACAAATCATAGAACTTGAAGATAAATTGAACTGTAAAATTTATATCATTGAAATGTAAAAAATTATGTATAAAATAAATATATAAGACATTTTAATGAGTTTATCATTTAAAAATATATTAAAGTATCAAAACTCTATAAAAACATATTAAAATGGTAGAATAACAAAAATATGTGGATGAATAAAATTAGGTTTATTAGATTTATAGTAAAAAAAAGACAGATAAAGTATGATTTGAAAGTAAAAATTACTATTACAAGACTTGAACTTGTGAACACAAAGTCTTTTAGAAATTCTATCAACAAACATTTCACTAATTTAACTAATATTGTTATTGATATGTGGTCTAAAAACTAAAATTATAAATGTGGCCTAAGGCCATTGCCTTTTTTCTACTAAGGGAGGCACGACTCTGGTAAAATCCAATGTGAAATAACACTGAATTTTATCAATATATATATATATATATAAATCATTAAACTAATAACAACAACTTATTTATAGAATTTGAAAGTCAATGATGCAATAAAAACATAATTTTTGATTAAATCCAAAAAAACACATATCTCCATAAATATTCTAACAAACAACCCTAAATCATATATCAAGAGGCTAAAGGATTCTAGTCAGAACGGTGATGAACAAGGAAGACGGTGAACTTCATGTCGTGGTTGCTGCAATAATCACCATCATGCTCGCCCGAGGCAAAGAAGTTATGCTATATTTTCTTTAGTGTAAACTTGAAGCTTTCTTCGGATCCTTTTTTCGTCGAACCAATCTTCTTTCTATTTTTGATATCGCAATTCACGTAACTCCATGGGTCTTTAAATAAATACAGACTAAGAATTTATTCGCATATTATGCAGGGTAATGTTTTTTATTTTTTTTTTAAATTTTAGTTTAATATTTTTGGTTAAATTAAAATTGGTGGCACAAATCTTTTAATAAAAAATATAAATAAATAAAATTAGTGGCAATTAGATAAGAATACATATATAAATATCACACAACCGATATTTACTTATATATATATATATCTATATATCATCAAATAGGAATTTGAGCAAGTTTTATTATGCGGTTTAATTATTAGTAATTTTTACATGTGAAAGTGATATAATATTAATATAAATATATTTATATATATATACCAACATGGATTAAAATCTAAATATATAAATCTATAAAATAAAAATTTAATTGTGAATATTTTATTGGAGATCAAACTACAATTTTAGTTAATAAATTATATAATATGTGTTAATAATGATTATATATAGGATTGTCAAATTGGACAAATCCATCTACTTAATCTATTTTGAAATTTCTTAAAATATTTTTTGGCTTACAATTTATATTTTGAAAATATAAATAAAAAATATTGCTAAAGTTTAAATAGATTTTTTCATATATTTGGATTGACTATTATTTAAAATAATAGAATATATTTTAATATTTTAGTAAGTAAAGAAATTAAATACATTTTTGATTTATATTCATATATATATATATATATAAAACAAATTTGTGAGTTCTATATTTAACTATCTCCTACGGTTTGAGCTTTCTATATTTATAAAATTTATTTATGTAATATCTTATAAGTAAATGTTTATTTATGTAATATCTTATAAATAAATGTTTATTTCTGTAAAATATTCTGTAATATTTTACAAATAAAAATTTATTTATGTAAATGTCTACTCAAATAATAATATAGAGATTATTCCTTCTTTTGACGTGTTTATCGTAGTTGAACTCTGCACCATATAAGGAGTTTTTTTTCTCTCTCATCGTTTTTTCATCTCCATCTTTCATGAAGAGAGAGCTTTTTTTTCTGATTAAGCTTTTTGTTGTAAATTTCTGATTAATATCGGGTTGATTTTCCGATGTTAATCGGTTTTTTCTTCCGTTCTTCGGATTAATAAGATTCCAACCTAATTCGATCAATAATTTCCAACTAAGACCGGATCTGCCTTCTGTTTTCTCTCTCCCAGCTGTGCTTCTTCTCACCGGAATTAATTTGCTGTTTTTCTTTTAAAATTTTTTTTCAAATTTTCTCTTTCTCTCGGAGTAATTTCTTCGCTGTTCATCCTCATGCTCGACACTCAGAGCAACGACAAACACCAGATCAGACCAATACATTGGGTCTGACCAGCGCCAGAGCTTCCCTGAAGAAGAAATTTTTTGAAGCAGTTTTAGAAGAGATCTTCATCTCTCTTGCAGCTTTCTATCCGATGATTTTATCTGGGACAAGCAGTTTAACAGAAGGTAAACTCGAAGATGCATAATCCCTCGCTGTGGAAATCGAAGTTGCCGGTGGTGAAGCTTGGTCATGAGACGGCATTGTAGCGGCCGGCAGTGAAGAGTGACGACGAAAGCAGCTATGAATTGCAGACGAGCTTAATGAACGACACATGTTTTTTTATCTGCTTATTTTGATTACACGTATATAAGTACGTGTATTGTTAAGTGTATGTTTTATGGGCTCGTTTTCTTGCTGGACCTCAAATATGTATCTTGTGGTTGTTGCCCTTATGGGCTTTAAAGAAAATGTCGACAAAAAAAAGAACTCTGCACCATATAATATTCATTAACGTCAGTAAGTTACTTAACATAAGATAGTAAGTGTAACAAAATCAATTGTCACAAACCGAAATCAGCATGATTAAGCCTGGTTAACGATGGTGAAATACCAAAAACTGGGCCGAGCGAACTCTCGAGCCGATCTAGACTCATGAATATATATAGTCGGTGGAAATTTCTTATATGAATAAGAAAAGTTTCCATCTTCGACCTAGAGAAAAAAAACTCTATAGGATCCCATATTGAGAAGAGACCTCATCTAAGACCGACTTAGATCACATATAAAAAGGAAGAAGATTCGTCACCAAGAGGACAAATGAATCCCGTGGAGATTGAGAGCTAAAAATATTCTAAGCATCTCAATTTCTGAACTAGGATTTCTAAATCCTAGTTCATTAATAACTCGCTCATAAACGAAATCAATTGTATTTTCTTCAATCTAATATTAATAAAAAATTGAACTTCAATCTAAATTACTCTTTTGTCCATTTGTATCGACAAAGAACATCATCTATATAGAAAGGAGCATTCTTGGGAGCCCACTCTTTGTAATCCAAACCTTTTCTCCACCGTTAGATCCTCCCACTACAATCTTTCTTGGCACTTTGCTGTCCGAGACCCAGCTGGAACTAGAACCGGAACTGCTTGAATCGTTCTGGTCCCAACCCCAACTCAAACTCCAGCCTGGCTTAGGATTCCAGCTCCAACTCCATCCAGAGCCATCAGAGTTTGAACCTGAACCTGATCCCGAGCTGCTTGACCCGTCGGATCCCCAACTCCATCGCCAACCAGGACTCGAGCCCCAACTCTAACTTGAGCTATCAGAATCTGACTAGGACCTGAGCTAGAGCTTCTTGAGCTGTCGGACCTCCAACCCCAACCCAACGCGTTGCTCCAACTCCAGCTCCACACCTCTGTGCCTGATGAAGAGAGACATGCAAAAGACAAGACGAGTAAGATCAGCTTCTTTTTTGAACCAGCGAGAGCCATCGTTTTTTTTTTGTTCTTCTTACGTGCTTTGGTATAGCATTTTTGTAACACTCGCTTTTCTGAGTTTTGATACTCTGTTTAACATTAGGTTGTGAGAATCGTATTTTAATTTGCAGAGAAGCATAACTAACTAAAGACTAAACCCAATTGATTTGGGAAAAAGAATATTTGATTTTACAACAGTTATCGACTTTCGGTTTTATCAGTTTGCCTTTTTAATCATCACAAATACAAGTAAGTAACTAACTATCAACTAATTTAAATCCTTCTCTGACTGATCTTGTTTTAATTGGAATTTTTTTTTTACTGCTTACTGTAAGGAAATTCTTATAAATATATTAAATTAGATCAAGGATCTCATGGTTAAAAGTATTAAACTCAAAACTTATCTAGAGGAATTATAAAAACCCTAATTTGTGGCTGGAGGAGCAAGATGATGATGATGATACGAAGGAACCTCGTATCCGTTTGTGCGAAGTTTGAATCTTAGCTGGAGGTTCAGCATGTATTGGTGGATATAAAATCTCTGGTGAGTATCTAAGAACTAGCAACAATTAAGTAGCAGTGAGACGAATATGGGGACAAAAAACGGGGACGTGAATGGGAAACGGAATATTTTAAAATTTCTAGATATGATGCGGCAATAAAATAACACACACGATCTGTATATATATAGCTCAAAAGTTGGAGAGAACGAAGTTATTTTTTTTTGAATAATATGTTAAATTATATTCAAGAAAAAAATAGACTTTTTACAGCATCCAGTTTTTGTGAATCAAAAAAACAAAACAAAGCTTTTCAATTGTAAAACAGAGCTTTTTGCCAATCTAAGGACTTCTTCTTGTTGCAAACCATGTTTGCAATCCGTTGTCATACTTGCATCTGCCTGTGCCTTGTCTCATCGTTGTTAGTCTGTTTCGGACCATTACGTCGATTTTTTTGCATACCGCGGCTGCAGGGTTAGGTACTTCTCCATGGCGCCTGTATTTCTCTCGCTCCATATTGTATGGATCGTTGCTTGGAAAGCATATTGCAGAAGAAAACTTTTTGTTCTGGTGGTCCTCTTGTGGATGATTTGGTCTAGCACCTCTGCCCAATTTTTGGTGAAGTCAGGTTCCATGACACCTCCCACCAATGTCTCCCATATTTCCCCTGTGTATGAGCATTCAAAAAACAGATGTTCTCGACTTTCTACTGGTTCGCTGCAGAAAGAGCAACCTGTGTTTACGTTGATTTTCCATTTCGCCATACGTTCACCCGTCGCAAGCCTGTTTTTTGCCGCCAGCCATGTAATAAATGCGAATTTGGGAGTAGCTGAAGGAAACCAAATGCCTTTGTGGGGATTCCATTGAGAACGAAGTTATTATAAAGACTTTAAATCAAAACAAATAGCTTAGACTGCTTAGTGTTAAAGTTTTAGTTATTATTATTTATTTTTCTTTGAGTGAGTTGGTAGATATCATATGTTGTATGTTTCATTAGGTGAGGTGAATGCATAGTTAGAATTTATATCTTTCTTTCCGAAATAAATCATAATGACGGTTTAAATGGTAAAAAATTGTGAAGTCAGATTTTCGAAACGTGTAAACGTGAACAAGTGGTATGTACAATATATTCATCACCGTAGTATGATTCTACGATTCTATGTTATCAGATTTTTCTTTGGTAACAAATGTTATCAGATTTTTGATAATAAATTCTCGTGATATATGTAATTTACCCGAGATCGCTTGTGTTTTGAGATTTTCTGGGGTTTGTCTCAAAAGTCCCCCACTGTTAACGGATATCAACGGAAAGTTGGGAAAACAATAAAATTTTATAATTTTCTTGTGATAATAATACCAAACCTTGTCATTTTACCATAAAATTATGGTAATATACATAAATAATGGTGATCTCATAGTATAAAGACATAACGCAAAACCACAAACAATCTCAACAAAATATGAATATGGTAACACCCATTAATAATAATAGTCTCATTTATTGAAGACAACAACAACGAAATAAAAACCTAATCCTTTTATACTTTTGACGTTGGCTTTAATACCAAATTACCAAGGGGGGAGGATCGGCATGACAGTGAACTTCATGGTGCCGTTGCTGCAGTGAGCACCGTCGTGCTCGCCGCATGAAATGTAGTAAGGCTTCATTTTTGTAAGAACAAACTCAAAGCCATTTCCAGCACCTTGTTTCGGGGATGCAAGCATCTTTCCTTTCTTCACATCGCACTTCTCGTAGCTGGAAGGGTCGGGAAGCAAGTAGACGCTGTGCGTGAACGGAGCTGGTGGGTTGTATTTGAACACTACACTCGGATATTCATATCATTAATTATTCATAGTCAAAATTGTTAATATTATTGAAAATATGATGATAGCTATGAATTTGGAAACAAACATGACTCATTTGATGCAAACAAGACCGTTCTATTTTTAGAGCAGCGAATTAGACAGAGTAGGCTAATATGTCTTTCCACATCAAATATGTCCGCTGCAAACAAATTATTTGCAGCGGATTAATTAACCATCCTAATGGATTGGCCACCAGAACTATATATATTTAGTCCCTAAAAATGAGATCACAACGAAAAGAAAAGACTCACCAAGTATGTCATTGAGAAAGAAGGGAGCAGTCTTAGAAGCCCAGTCAGAGTAATTGACACCATATGTCCACTCTTTGTCTCCACCGACAATGATTTTTCTTGGTGCATTGTAGGTGGCATTATATCTTTTTGAATGACCTCCCGCTCCCCAGCCCCAAGCCCAACCCCCAACTGAACCATTTCGGTTAGAACCCAAGCCCCATCCCGAACCTGGGCTTGAACCTGAAGGACTTGAACCCGTACCCCAACCCCAGCCTGAGCCGTTTCGGCTAGAGCCCCAACCCCATCCCAAACCGGGGGTTGAACCTGAACCACTTGAACCGGAACCCCAACCCCAGCCTGAGCCATTTTGGCTAGATCCCCAACCCCATCCGAATCCTGGGCTTGAACCTGAACCACTTGAACCCGTACCCCAACCCCAGCCTGAGCCAAAACCCCTATTGGCCTCAGCAAATGTGGAGAATATGGAGGCAATGGTCACAATGACTAAAACAATGTTTAGAAAACGAGAGTGTACCATTGCTTCTTCTTGTGAGATTGTTAGTTCTTTTTGTGATGGTTTTCTTTGGAGCTTTAGAGATTGACTATTTATAGGAGAGAGGGCTGGTGTCAAACTGCCGGAATTTGAAATTGTAGTCACATTTCTTTAAAATATTGACAATAAACAGACGGATTATTGACTAACATTCATTGGTTTTTGGCGCACCAATGTAACATTCATTTACAACGAGTAAAAAAGTAAGGTACGGCCGTAAATGTTTGAATTTAGCGATAATAAAATAAAACTAAAAAGGGAATGGCAGTGAGAAACCAAATACATGAGAGGACATAAGGAAATGCATTGGACTTGTTTAGTGGAAGATCGTTGACTAGCAGGTCAATGCTTTTTAAGGTGGAAGAAACTCTTCCCTGCTTTAATTGCGATTTGAACTGAATAACGTTGACGGCTCCAAACATAAATTATACATAATTTGTAGTATTTATTATCTTCCTAATTACGTTTGAGTGACGATAAGATGATTTAACAAGGAGCTCAAAATTTCTGTTGTCGTTTTTTTTTGGGCGCGATCAACACATGTAGAGGAAAAGCAGTCCATTCATACCTCAATTTTTACAACTGGTATCGATTGTGCTAATTAATACCTGCATTTTTGAAAATTTGAAAATTAATATTCCTAACTTATATTATTTTGGCCAGAACCAAACTCAAATTTTGTTAGTCAATACCGTTAAAACTTAAAATGTTAACGGTGCTGACTCAGATGCCATGTATCATCCTCGTTGGAATGAAATTGCATAATGAGGTCATTTTATAATTTTTTAAAATCATAACATGTACATTAAAGGAATCGAACCTGGCTTAAGAGAGAGCAAATGTGTTATGTTACCACTGCGCTAAATCGATTTCTTTTGAATCTGTATAATCACAATAAAAAACATTGAGTCCGAGCAAAAAAATACGATAACCCAACTTTGTTTCCAAATTAGAGGGGAAAAAACAAAGTAGGCCACATTCAGGCACATGCCATTCTCATATCTGATTGATTCTCTTTCGTCAATCTTTACCCGAATGTAGATAAACCTAGAAGTATATGAACAACAAAAACCTTGAATCCCTGAAATTAAAGAGAAGCCACCATTTATTGTAGGATAAGATTCAAATAGAGAAACCCAGAAAAATAATCCTTTTGTTTTCTTACGTTTTCTAGGGAAAAAAAAAAGGAATAGAGCAAAAACAGGTTCAGAAAAGAAAATGACGGGAACATGACGAGAATAATCTTTATGTTTTCTCGCGTTTTTAGGTTTATTTCTGTTTGAAAATGAATCTTGTGCCATGAGACCGTTGGAGATGGCATTCTAAGATGCTCCCAAGTTGCCTTAGAAGAGAAAAGATTCACAAAATATCATGCGCATTGCACAATAGGTACATGTCACCACCCTTAGTCGAATTTGGAGGAGTAAGGCAAGTTAGAGAGTGACCTGAAAAGCTTGCACCTGTTATGATCTGGTTGCTAGCATATGCCATTGTCCATGCCAAGTGGCATGTATGACTCGTTCCTCTAGCCGGATTCAAAGCTGCCTTGGGCCTCTTTCTCCGAAATATAATATTAAGTGTCTCAAATCTGTCCATGAATCAAACCAGAAAGATGCATTCTCACCACACCTCAAAAAATATACAACAACATGTTTGAGTTGAAGAATGCTCCTTATGGTTGTTAAGAATCTGTTTGCATCTTCAGTTCGCCAATAACTTTTCCTGCGAAAGATGTGTGCTTTCATCCAAGCCACTCACAGAGAACCGGCATTAGAGAATTATCTCAAAATCTTCCAATAGCTGTATACCAAGAACTCCTTCGGATATAGGTTTACAAACATCAATCTAGGCCACTCTAGCTCCAGCAACCAATGATATCTTGTTCTTTCACAAGAAAGCAACACACAATGAGTCTATTTTAGTGTAGAATTTCTTTGGTATAACAACGACGAGCTCCAAAAATTTACCATCCCGTATATCACTGAGGAGATTGATTTTCTTAAAGTTTAATCCCTAAAGCTACTCTACAATGGCACAGATCTGCAGTTATAGTATGTAGGGGTCGAACCACAGAGACGAGAGATTCACTCAATAAACCTAATAGACTCAAATTACGCTAAGTCAAAATAGTGAAATTGAAAGCAGCAATGAAATAAAAGCGGTTTTAAAGTCAATGGGAAAGAATTAGGCTCAAGGTATTTCTCAGAAAATCAGAGAATGCAGATAAATCAATGAATCGTGATTCATGTTTAAAAGCGGTTCTTGAACTCAAATCACAAAATTATAATCGTTGCGAGAATTTTCTAAGTTTAAATCCCAGAATCCCAAATTTTTTTGCAAATCCTAAAGATATAAACTAGATTTAAGTGCAGGTTTGATATGTTTACAAAGTATCTAAACCAAAATTTCTTTGCGGATTACTTTGCTCACCATAAGTTCTTTCAGATTATTCAATTACACTTTTGTGTCAATCAATTAACCTAAGATCTAAGTTCTAGGTGGCCAGTCCAGAATTAGCTTTAAGAACAACCTATGATGAAGAACTAATCAAATTGTGAACACTAACCAATCAATTAATATAACATTCAATGAGATTCTTTATAAGAGCCCTAAAACCTAACGAACAAACTACTCAGACATGGAGATTGAAGCAATAAACATGATTGAATAGATTACAAATAAGAATAATGAGTTTAAGAAACAGGGGTTTGATATCTTCTCTCAGCATCTCAGAAATGTCTCCTAAAAAGCTCTCTCCAATCTCTTCTCCAAGTATGAAAGATAAAATAAAGCTGAAGCCAAAACAGGTGGCTGGAAAACCTAATTAAAACCTAAAAACACGAGCTGGGCTTTCTTGTAAACATTGGAAACTTTTGGGCCCAAATGCAGAAATTCTTTTCCTTTTGAAAACATCGGTGTCGAGCGACACCATTAGTTGTGTCGAACGACACCAATGGGAATAAATTGTCCTTCACCAAATTGGATCCTTTCTTAGCTCCATAATGTTCCAAAATCTTCAATTAACCTCCAAACGTACCTAAGACCTGTAAAAACTCCAAAAGACTGGAAAAACACTAAAAAGACTCTATAAATAAGACCTATATCATGGTCAAAAACCATAAAAACAATGATATATCAGAGATAAATATTATATTCCCCTAATAAGATAGCAATTTGACTGTCCAATTGTGAAGCTTGCTTATAACCTTTTCTACAAAAGGTTGTAGCATAGAGAAAGATATTCTTTGGGGGTTAATAGCAGCCCTAAATACCTTGTCGGGAACACATCCATCTTGAAACCAGAGATGCCACTTAGGACCGCAGTCTCAATATCTCCACAACCAAAAATATTTCAGTTTTTGCAACATTCATATACAAACCACATATTTCTTTGATTTCGGCCATTAACTCTTTCATGCCAGAGAGGGAGTGCCTTGATACATCAGAGAAGACCAGCAAATCATCAGAAAATATCAGGTGCGCCATTCTTGGATTTTCACACTGATGATAGTTTTAGCTTACCATTATAAGCTGCATTTTGTAACATACTTGATAGAACTTCCATATGACCATAATAAAAAGGTATGGAGAGATAGAGTCACCCTAGCGCAAGCCCTTTTTCCCACAAAGAAACCAGCTTCCCCATTTATCGATATACAGAAGCGAGGACATGTAATACTTTACTTAATCGACACCCTAAAGAGAGGTGGAAAGTCTTGAGTCTCCAAGGTTTTCAATACAAAATCCCAACAAACTGTGTCAACAGCCTTTTTTATGTCAACTTTTAGCATGATACTCCTTGGACCTGAAAGCTTATGATAATTCCTAATTAATTCTGAAAAGAACAACATATTCTCACCAAGGCTTCGACCTATAAAAAAAGACCAGCTTTGTTAGGACATATGCACTGTTGTAGAACAGACTTTAGCTTATTTGCAATGATCTTAGAGATCACTCTATAGACAATATTGCAGCCGCTTATCGACCTATGTAAATAAGATCCATAGATTTATACACTATCCATCTTTAAAGAAGGGTTTCCCATCCCAATCCATACTCGTCCCAAATTTTCCGTCCCGTTCCTATTCCTGTTTAATTAATTTCCTGTTTAGAGATATTTATTTAATTTAAATGGATACGAAAAATGTACCTTAATGAAAAAAATGAGATATGGTATCCAAATTATCCGTTTAAGAATTCAAACTTTTAAAGTAATAGAAATATATTAAAATTATCTATAGTTATTCATAATTTCTTAAAATTTTTCCTAATTTCTCAAATATTTCCAAAATATCAGTAAAAAATTTGATCTTTACCCAAATTATTGAGAGTTTGGGAAGTGATTTTAGATTCCCAAATTTCCCGAACCCATCCCATTACCCGAATTTCCTGTCCCGTTTTTTTGATGGGAACACTTTGAGAAGTGTTTTTCAATTCCCAAATTATTTATTCCCTTCTCTTACCTGTGTATACTTCTCCCGAGTTCCGAAATGCTTAGACCTACCACAAACTGTGTCATCAGTAGCAATCCATAAATCTTATTTATTGGATGCATAATATTGGTGGATGTATTGAACTGAGCATTTGAAGTGATTTGGATTAAAATGACAAATCCTATATTATTCAAACATGGATTTTATAAAATCTTCTAATATCTAGTGTTATTGGATATAAGATTTTAATTTTTTTTTCTAAAATACACTGTTATTGAAAATGTTATAAGTATTAAATTTTTAATGAGTTATGGGATTTAGAAGAGTTTCTTACTACAAAATCAAAGACCGAAATCTCATGGTTTATGTGGAATTGCAGAGAATTTTAGACTAAATTATGACAACTTTCTTAAAATCATCAAAATCATTTAAAATCTTATTAAAACTCAAAACAGTTCAAATGTTTATCAATTTAAATAATAATAATATAAATTTTATGTTTGATATTTGTTTATAAAATTAGCTAAAACCTTTTTTTTTATTTTCTACTAATATTGATTTTATTAATGAAAAAACATATCATTTTAGTTATATTTTAGAACATTTTCTAACCTTTCTTATCATTAGAACTCAAGTGATCATAATATTTTTAAAACTGTATAACTACATATATTTATCTATTCTATTTGCTATGCATATAAAATAGAATCAATGGGCTACATATTCATCACTCGCCACTTAATTGGCAAGTAAACATGAACCCACCAAATATAATCCTTGTTGTGTTTGTGGTCATCAGAAATTACCAAATTATCCTCCACATAGAGTTAACCACATAATGAGTTTCTCTCTCCTTTCTCCATCTTTTTTTTTCTGTTTTGATAATTTGATAAAAAAAAAACATTGGAGCAGTTTTGATTCATCATCTTATCATTACATATCAAATAAAAATCTGGCATTACCAAGTAATATTGTCGATGCTAGTTATGATGAAACTGATGGTGAGCTTAGAAGAGAAAAATGGAATGAAAGAGTATGAGAATGAAACATAACTAATATCAATACATATATATATATAAGTATTTTTTATACACATTAATATCAAAGTTAACATCTAATATTATGTTTACCATGATATAATTATATATAATGATGTATATATTATAGTAACGAAATATTTTTATGAATAATAGCAATAGATATCAATAGATAATAGCAAAATTAAGAGACAGTCTCTGACAACTTTTTCAACAGTGATTAAGTAATAAATTTCACCATCCACCCCTTTGATTTATTTTGTTATCTTTTTTTTTCACTTCGGCTAAGTTTTTAGCTAAGTTTTATTTTATTTTATTGATCTCTCTATTTTTTATCTTCTTATCTCTTTGCTTTATAGATTTTCTTTACATCCTCCATTTTTCTTAAATAGTCAAGAAATAGTGATGATAATGTTGATGGTGTTTGCTCATATTGATAGTGATGGAAAGTGTGTGAATTTCCAGTGATGGTTCTGGTAGTGACATTGGTTGAAAGTTTGTAAATATGATGATGTCAAATATTATTGTTAGCATAACAATATACTATGTAATACTTGAAACCTTCTAACATATTATGTTAACATACTGAAAGTAATATATATGATAAGTGTAATATATATAAGATATTCTTGTTAACACATTCACAAATCTCAGTTATTATCTTTAGCAAACTAATATACTATGTTAACAATTTACAAGTATCATATAATCTTGTTAGCATGCTAACAAGTATCGGATAACATGTTATCAAGTAACAAATATTATTGTTAACACGTTAACATGTATTAGATATTTATGTTAGCACATTAACAAATATCATATACTGTTATTAGTATATTAATATACTATGTTAGTAGTTTATAATATAAAATATTTCAGATATGAGAACTAAGTTAACAAGAAAACTGCATTAAATTCATATTTTTATGATATGATAATGACGATAAATAGTATATGTGAGTTTAGAAGAACAGTTTCAGTCCGGTTCATAAAGAATATCACTGGCTATATAACATTAAATTTTTTTATGATGAGTGGCATTTTTGTAATTTACATAAAATAAAAAGAGTTATAGGATAATTTTTTTTCTCTCATAACCACGTAATTTTTTAAATCAATTTTATTATTTACCTAATTTTTTAGCCAAGCATTTGTATTGATTAGAATTACTCTATATTTATTTGTAAAGTGTTAACAAAATTATTAACACAGGTAAAATATAAGTTAACAAAAATATGTAAACTAAAAATTAACAATTAATACTACAGTTATCGAGTTAAGTACAAAGTTAGAGATGCATCTGTATATTTATATAGTATAATAAATATTTTATCATGTATGCCATAGAAGTTAGATGCATCCCACAATAATTATCTTGAATTCTTCAATTGATAACTTATTTAATAATTTTGTTAGATTATTAACATCATCTTTTTCATACTCCTCTTCTTCTCCGTCACAATTGGTTGTGGGTGATGAAGCCAAATATGTGAAAATCAAATTTTAAACTGGAAACGCAAAAACCAAAAAATTTTGAGGAACAAAGCTGCAAAAACAGTGAGTTGTGGTGAAGAATTAAGGGAATACAATAAAAAACTCAGAAAAGAAAAAAAAATGATAAATTGAAACAAGAACTATCTAGAAATATCATGTTGTCCATCATTGTTCCGTATCGGTGAAAACTGATTTGGTTTTGAGAACAATTAATTTTGTTTTCATTAATTGTTGTTTTAGTTGGGTGAGTGACTTTATCATCTACGATGGTGAAAACATATGGAGAGTGAAAAGATAGAGAAAGAAAAAGAGAGAGATAGAAAGAAAAAAGAAATGAGATTAAACAGTACGTAGGTAGGTAGTAGGTGCCTTTTGGTACTGATGAAAATTAAACAGTATTCAAAACATTGTATGGTTACATTTGCAAATATGATATTAATTTACGTTAGAAGATGCAAATTCTCTATAAAATATGAAAATTTGGTTAGATTATAATAAATATAAAGTTTAGTAATAATATTTTAGATAATTCTACATCCTTTTATAGTACGCTCACTCAAGCTTATGGTGTTAATGGAGATATATATGACAAAATGACAATTTGAGATTGACAATAGAATCTGATGAAGAAGGTAATAAAGCGTAGATGAAGTGGTGGAATGAACAATGCTATGGAAGCTGAGAGGAGCGGTGGAAGCCTTTGATGAAGGTTCTTGACCTTCATAGCTCATCCTTCTTATGGACTTGTTGAAAAAATCATCAGCATATGAATAAGCGGCATATCATGGAGGTGTTGTGGTGAGCCTCTATTATTTTTGTTCTGTGGTGGATGTGATGTCAATGACATCTTCTCGTGGAGAAAACTTACTCTGATACTGTACATTGTTTGATAAGAGAAGAACACAAGTGTTAGGGAGAGTTTTATATTGCTCTCCTACTTAGACCATCTCCAATGGTTCTTCAAATTTCATATTTTCTTCATTTGAAGAAACAATGAAGAAATATTCTCTAATAATACTTCAATTTCACTTTAACACTATTCATTTATTCATTTTTGAAGATGAATTTTTTTTATTTACCAAATATATCTTTGATTTTTATATGTTTTGTTTTATACCCAAGTAAAAATTAATGTGTTTTTTCTCCCAATTAATTTTAAAACTACGAGTTTATCCAAATCAACTTATAAAGTAGAATTGCAATAATCACATATATATATATATATAAAAGAGAAAATAAAATAAAATATACTAAATAGAAAATACAATAACATAGCCAACAATAAAATTTAAAATACATAATTAGTATTAAAATAAGAAATATTAAAACTTAATAAAATATAAACTAATAACTTAGTTATAAATTTCCAAATTATATAATTATGTATTTTAAATTTCCAAATTTTATATATTATGCTTTGTCTTCCTTTGCTTCTGATCTTCCTCATTGTATTTTTCTTCTTCTTTTTCTTATTTTCTTTGACTTATTTTTCACAATATTCATAAACTCAACTTCTTCTTTTTTTTTCCATTTTTTTACTCCCCCTCTTCTTTCTCTTATTCTTCTACTACTTTGTTTTCTTATTTTTTTTCATTTTCTCTAACTTCTCCAATGTCTGATCCTTTTTCACTACAAGAAAACATCAAAAGTTCCAACAAATAATTTTAACAATAGTAGTCGTTGGAAAATTTTCAACAAAAATCTTACAATAGTTTAACAAAAATTAATATCGTTGGAAACTCGTCACAATATTCCAACACATATGAGTTATCAAAATCGCGTCAGATAACTCGTTAATAAATTACCAAAAATTTCTAACAAAATAAAGCTCGTTAAAAATTACCAACGAAATTTATGTTGTTGAAAATTACTGACATATTATTCGTCGGAAATTCATCTGTTTGTCGGGGGGCTAATTTCCAACGATTTGCCAACTAAATTTTTTGTTGGAACTGTTCTGATTATCTTTATCTCTAAAAGAATATCGAAATCGTAATTTTTGTTGAAGCGGTTGGACCACTAGATCAATTAATTAATATTTTTCTTAGAAATAATATGAATATAATATTAATTATCTTTAAGATAATATATGAATCACATACAACATACTTAATGTAATGATAATCAACTAAAATTCAAAAATCGACGAAGTTGCTATTATATAGATAAGTAACAAAATTCTCTATAATAAGAAAAATATATATTATATATTTATTATATATTAAAAAAATATCATGGTCGACAAAAAGATATTTAACTTATAGATAGATGAAGTCATGGGATTCTTCAAGATTAGATATTTAACTTATTTGCAGGACATGAGGATTAGATTCCAAAGTCGTTTGATCACAATTGCTAATCAAACATCTAAATGCTTAGCTTCTTGGTGGCTTAATCAATTTAGTGTTTCTTATTCTGTTGCAGATTATCTTAGTAACTCATCCAAAGACGGGAGATTTACGGGAATCCCTCAGGTACATCTACGGTTTATATGTTGAGTAACCTATATACAACCCAGGATCTCCAATCAAGTAAGCTTCACACAGATATCCAACCATCAAATTATGGTTAACATTTTATTGCATCGCGTAAACCTGTTATTTTCAGCAAATCTTAAACCCTGATTAATGTTTCATTGGTCTTTTGGTCAGACTTGTTCATAATTACTTTCATTTTTCTCTAATTTTGGTTATAACTAAGGATTCTATAGATCAAATCAAAACTAGCGGTGAAACTGAAAAGCGGTGAGAAGAAAATAATTTTTGGGCGCCACTAATTTAGCCAAAATAATAAAATCATGCCTTTTACCCTGTTTCTACAATTTTTGGGAAATTTAGTAACTATATTTCACAAGTTTCGGGTGATTTATCCAACACAATTACTTTAATATATAAAGCCCAATAAGTTTTACCCTAACATACTTTTGAGCGATCTTTACACTTCTATAACCTCTTCTCGTCGCCGCTCGCCTCTTAACTAGGTCTCTGTTTTCTTTTTCACTGTGAAGTATTCTTTTCTTTTCTTCTACAATTTAGTCTCTATATGTATACATCTGTCTTGTAGATTTGTCTTACGAATCGTTGATTAATAATTATGTCATTCGTGTTTTCAATATCTCGATTTCTGGGTTTAGCAATTCTAGATTATAAAAATTGGGTTTAATGTATAGTGTGATGTACAATATTTTATTTAAACAAATTGAGTCAGTGGTGTTATGCTTTATATTATATGGATTATAAAATTGTGTGGAATCTCGATAAGTTAATTTTATCCTTTTTGGTTTTGGGTCATTGTTTATTATAATGATTGTGTCTAATGCTTTGGATGTTTTTTTATGTACGTAATTTTTCTATCTACGATAGTTTTACATTCAACTGATTTTCATATTTATTTTACAGAGATGGCTCATCCGACTACATGGGATGGCTATATGGCTTACAAACGAATGATGGACCAAAACCTTTTGGGATCAAATTCTGAACAGGCATCTCAATCTCAAATACCAGAGACCCTTCCAAATGTGGAAGAACCATCTCAAATGCCAGTGAACATTCCAAATCCGCAAACTGATCAGGTGTATTTAATGACCCTTGACCAATTGTTTCGTAGTCCAGGCCGTGCAAATCTACAGATGCTTGATCCGAAAAGGATGAACGGTGCTGGCTGGTAATTTTTAAAAATATTATTATTTTTTTCTTTGAATGCTTTTTTATTGCAATTTTATAAGATTGTTGTATGTAACTATTATTGTGTATTATTGTAAAAGGTATCAATATACAAAAAGGATCACAAAGACTGTGAGATCCATACTTGTGGGTGATTTCAAAGAACCAGCTTCTAATATGTCAAGTCTCTCAAGTGATACCAAATTAAGATGGTTCAAAACTTTTGCGGTAAGTTTCTCAAGTGTACCAAATTAAGATGGTCTTTCAAGTGATACATTTACGCGAATTTAGATTCCTTTTTTATTTAGTAAACGATAACATCACAAAAATAAGTTATTGATATTGTTTACTTTTAACTAACTATTGTGTCTTTTATTTGAACTCATAGCAAAAGTATAATTGGCGGTATGAGCAAACTACACTTGTCCGTCAGGAGTTCGAGGCTTTGTGTGAAACTAGTTTGCGGGGACAAGCCTATGTATGGAAGAAGCTGTGGCAGAAAAAGAATGAGAAACTAGAATGGATGAGAAACTCTGTTTGGCTTGGACTTATTGCTTATTGGAAAGTCGAAAAAAATGCCAACCGAAGCATAACGAACTCAGCAAACAGGAAAAGTGACCGACGTGGCTTAGGGATGGCTAAGCACACATGTGGGTCAGAGCCATATGTCCGGAGAAGAGAACGGATGGTAATCTTTATTTTTATGCATATCTAATTTTTTCAGTTCACTTTTGTTATATACTTGATGTGTTTACTTTTTCCAAATGATTAGCGGGACTAGGTGACAAGAGAACTCCTGGATATGGTGACTTTTATGGAAGAAAATCATAAGAGAAAGTCTGATGGGGTGTTTGTGTGCAAAAAAGCTGAGTTGATTGCTAAGAGGTGCCGAGATATGGAGCAGCAAATTCTCACTCAACAGAATCAAAATGATGGTGATGCTCTTGAGTCTAACCATCTTACACAGGCCGAAATCGATGGCATATTCGGAGAGGTAAAACATTAAGAACTATGTAGTGTTTTCCTTTTATTATAACTACTAATTAATAAGCAACATTTCATGTTTCAGGAAGTACAAGTTATGAAAGGCCAGAAGTTTGGTTATGGTTCAATTCCTGTAGTTTTTGATATAACTATTGAGAATTCTACGGTTGATGAAGAACTGTATATGGAGACAAGAGACAAGCTCAACAAAGCAGAGAAAAAGATCGAAGAGATGGACTTGAAGTTACAGGATGTTGACTTTTGGATTTCAATGATGCAAAACAGGTTTTCAGATCAAGTTCCACCGTCGAGGAGAGCAACTAAAACCGTCAGCCCAGATCAAATCAACTGAATTTTACATTTATTGTGTTTTTCGTTCAACATTTTTTTAAGCGTTTTAATGACTATAATGTTTGGTTTTAATCATTCTTTTAGTTATTATCATGGTACGATTTTGTTTTTTTTGGATATTTAAATTATGTTTAATTATTAAAATTTCAAATATTATCTAGCTTTATTTTAAAATAAATTATTTATTACTTAAATTTGTAGGTAATTTTTATAATTTACCAACGAAATTCAAAACATTAATTCTAACAAAAGAATGTTGTGGTAAATCAGCTACGTATATTGAAAGAAGGTTCTAATAAAATTCTAATAATTAATTTGTTGGAGAATTTTATTAGAATTTGTCAAAATTTTATCAACGATAGTCTGACAAATTATTCGTCAGAGAATTTTGTAAGAAATTCGTTGGAAACACCAACAACATTCCAACAAAATTTTTTGTTGGAAAGTTTTGTCGCAATTTCGTTAGACTATACCGAGAAATTTCTGACAAATAATACATCAGTACGTTCCGACGAATTTCCATTAATGACAGTCCGACAAATTTTTTTTCAGAGAATTTTGTAAGAAATTCGATGGAAAAACCAACACATTTCAACCAAAATTATGTCGGAAAGTTTTGTCAGAATTTTGTTAGATTATACCGAGAAATTTCTGACAAATAATACATCAGTACGTTTCGACGAATTCCATTAAATCAAAATCAAATTTGTCAAAATTTTTTTTGACAACTTACAAACGAACTCACAGTTCCAACGATCAAATTCCAACAAAATTCTCATTTGTGGAAAATTTATCGAAACTACTCATTTCCAACAAAATATCTATAAATACGTCTGTTCTTCTTCTTCTTCTTCTTCTTCTTCTTCTTCTTCTTCTTCTTCTTCTTCTTCTTCTGGTGTCTTCTCTTGTTTTTCAGAAACTCATCCGGAAGCTCGCGCATATAAATATTGGGCTAGTTTTTATGCTTTGTTGGCCACTGTTCAGGTAATACCTATTAAAAGGATGGAACTTGACGGAGCAATTTTGTCTCTGCTGCTTCACCGGTTAACCCAAATCACAATTATGTCAGTTCTGGACTCCAAGGAGCGCTTTTCGCTTCTCTTGTACCTGGACTCAATATAATAAGGATGCTGCTCCTGGGGCTTGGAGTCTACAAAGACGAAGGAACGATCAAGTCAATGAGCAGACACGGAGATCGCAGGTAGCTGAAACTGGACAAAATACCTGTCACATGCTTAGTATTTGACCTAAAGTTGATCACAATATTTATCCAATCTCTTATTTATATTGGGTTTCTACTATCAAGATATGGTTCCTCTCTGTAATACCGCTTTTTGTCACTTCACAAATGTCTATAGTTGCTCTCTGCATCAGGG
>NW_006256901.1:5013185-5106478 GCF_000478725.1 Eutrema salsugineum | reverse complement strand
TTTGAGGTTTCGATGGTGGATGGTTATGAGAAAGTGGTGGTTCCGAATGATGTGTTTGAAGATGTTCCACTGTGGGATAATCATCGACGTGTTTGAGGTAAATTTCACTACTATGAAGTTTAGAATTAGAGACGAATCAGTTCGTGCTCGAGTTCTACGGAGGGATATGTGGAATATAGCAGATATTCCAATGGTGGTTACGAAGTGTTCTCCAAACCCGGAGGAAACTCAACCGGAAATTACAACAATCCCTATGTGGGTTACTCTGAGGAATGTTCTGCAATCAATGTATTCTTGGAGTGGTTTGGGATTCATTGCAAGCGCTGTGGGAGAGCCAAAGCGTTTACACCCAGACACAGAGTTGTGCAAAAGCTTCGATATTGCAAAGGTCTTTGTGGAAGCAAACTTGTCTACAGAGCTCCCCACAAGTCACAATTTTCAGCTTAAGGATGGGACGGATGCAGTGGAGGAATTCTCATACTCTTGGTTGCCACCACGGTGTTCAACATGTGATAAATGGGGTCATACTACGGACAAATGTGTTTCTAAAAAAGGGCCTGTGAAGATCTTGCAGCGCAAGGAATCGGTGAATCTCATCTCTACGGAGCAAAAATCACCAGGTCCGAAGAAAGTCGCGGCAGAAAGTGGTAGAAAGGATGCAAACCGGTCTGCGGTAGTAGAAAAGTCTCAAACAGGTTCACCTCGTAAAGAGACATTGGAGCTTGCGACTGTTCAAAAAACACTCAACCTTTCAGACGAGGAACCAGAAAATGCCGAATGGCGAGTTGTCTCTCCGAACAAAGTAGGAAGGCAATGTGAAAAGAGTAACTCTGCTCCTATACTGACTTCTCCATCACGATACTCAATTCTCCAGAATGAGCAATTGGATGAGGACTCACTTGATGTAGCAGGGGAAAACAGGGACTTAGTTGATGGGGTAAATGGGAAAGAATATGGTACTGAGGTCGAAGAAGGTGAAATACATCGAGAGGATCCTAGTATTGCCAGCCAGTCTACTCAGATGAAGGAGGATGATTTAGGTACACGGGTTTCTCTACCTCGTGCATCCAAAACTTCCCATCGATTTCTTTCAGAATCCGTAGTTACAGCGCCTAAAGACCCAGGTGTTAGTGCTGTAACAAAGAAGAAAATTCCAAAAAGCAATAGATGACAGGATTCTTCTGGAATGTGCGCAGATTTAACAAACCTATTAAACATTCCGTGGTAAAGAAGTGGGTATCTGACAGTTCGTTACAGTTTGGTTGTTTACTAGAGACTCGTGTCAAGGAAAGTAGATCGACACAGATTGTTTCTTCAGTTTTTCGAGGATGGTCATGTTTAACTAACTATGAACATCATAGATTGGGTCGTATTTGGGTGGTGTGGAGTTCACAGGTGCGGTTAACCCCAATGTTTAAGAGTGCGCAGTTAATCACTTGTTCGGTTCAGATTCATGGTGCGGACAGTGAATTCTTCTGCTCATTTATATATGCTTCTAACTTTGTTGAAGAAAGAAAAGAGTTATGGCGGGATCTTAAGGCTCATCAAGACTCCCCAATAATTAGGAATAAGCCCTGGATAGTGTTTGGAGATTTTAATGAAATTCTGGAAGGAGAGGAGCATTCAGAATACATAAACTCTCCTACAATATCAGCTGGGATGCGAGACTTTCAAGAGGTCGCAAACTATTGCTCTCTCATGGACCTCACTTACCATGGTCCGCTCTATACTTGGTGCAATAAGAGAGAAGTTGCTGTGATCAGTAAGAAGCTTGATCGTGTGCTCATAAACAACGTACGTTTGGGCTCAGTCCTTTCCGAGATCATACTCTGTTTTTGAGCCGGGTGGCTGCTCGGATCATGTTCGCTGTAGAATTCCCTTGGATGCACCAGTTGCTGCTTCGGATAAACCATTCAAGTTTATGAATGCCCTCACCGAGCTTGAAGAATTTCAACCGAAGGTAGCTTCACATTGGGATTCTTCACCTGCCCTGTTTCATTCGACTTCAGCGTTATTCCGGTTTTCCAAAAATTAAAGCTGCTCAAGCCCATTCTTCGGGATTTGCGAAAAGAAAGACTGGGCGATTTAACAAGGAAAACAGAGCAGGCATATGAAACACTTTGTGACAAAAAAAATGCTTTGTATGTCAAACCCACAGATCAGTTAATTCAAGAAGAGGCAGAGGCTTTTAATCGATGGCAGAGAGTTGCGAACCTGGAGGAAAATTTCCAAAAACAGCGATCAAAGCTTCATTGGCTTAATATCCGAGATGGAAATAATAAAGTTTTTTACCTTGCAGCTAAGGTGAGGGAGATAAGAAATTCTATTCGGGAAGTTCAGTGCCCAAACGGAGACATTGCAAAGACCAATGAAGACATTAAGGTGGAAGCGGAAAGGTTCTTCCGAGAATTTCTCCAGTACCAGCCAAATGATTTTGAGGGTTTAGCAGTGAATAAAATAAGTGACTTGGTGCAATATCACTGCTCGGAAGAGGAGCGAATGAGTTGATAAGGGATGTATCTGACGAGGAAGTGCGAGATGTGGTATTCAAGATGCCAAGCAACAAATCACCGGGCCCTGATGGATATACTTCTGAGTTTTTCAAATCAGCCTGGACTATAGTGGGTAAATACTTCACAGTGGCAGTTCAATCCTTTTTTGTCAAAGGTTTTCTACCGAAAGGTATTAATACCACCATCCTTGCTCTTATTCCAAAGAAAGAGGAGGCAAAAGAGATGAAAGACTACCGTCCAATTTCGTGTTGTAACGTCATCTACAAAGTGATTTCAAAAATCATTGCGAATCGATTAAAAGCTGTTCTTCCGAAGTTCATTGCCTCTAACCAATCGGCCTTCGTGAAGGATAGGCTTTTAATCGAAAATTTGCTTCTCGCCACAGAGCTTGTTAAAGACTATCACAGAGATGATATCTCACCACGATGCGCTATGAAAATTGACATTTCGAAGGCTTTCGACTCTGTTCAATGGCCATTTCTCTTAAACACTTTAGAAGCATTGAATCTTCCTGCCCAATTCATTCGTTGGATAAAGCTCTGCGTAATGATGGCATCTTTTTCGGTTCAGGTCAATGGTGAGCTGGCTGGCTTTTTTAAATCTGATCGTGGGCTTAGACAGGGATGCTCGCTATCGCCGTATCTCTTTGTACATATGCATGAATGTTTTATCGAAACTGCTTGATAAAGCTGCTCAGGATCGGAAATTCGGGTTTCATCCTTCGTGTAAGAACCTGAATATTACTCACTTGTGCTTCGCAGATGATTTGATGGTGTTTACGGATGGAAAATTGCGATCAATGGAGGGAGTGATCCAAGTTTTTGACGATTTTGCAAAATACTCGGGTTTAAAAATCAGTTTAGAGAAGTCAACGGTTTACATGGCTAGAATCTCTGGAGGAGTACGAGCTCAGATCGCAGAGCGTTTTCCGTTTGAGATCGGAACTCTTCCTGTTCGCTATCTGGGCTTGCCGTTAACAACAAAGAGGATGACGCAGTCTGATTATCTACCGCTGTTGGAAACGATTCGCATGAGAATTAGCTCCTGGTGAGCTTGTTTTCTGTCCTTCGCAGGCCGGCTGCAGCTTATAAGATCAGTTATTGCGAGTCTTACTAACTTTTGGTTGGCAGCTTTTGTTTGCCAAAGCAGTGCATTGTGTAAATTGAGAAATTATGTTCGGCATTTCTATGGTCGGGACCATAACTAAATCCTCGGAAAGTGAAGGTGACATGGAAAACAGTGTGCAGACCAAAAGAAGAGGGTGGATTAGGCATCCGACCAATCAAAGAAGTGAATAAAGTATGCTGTCTAAAACTTATCTGGAGAATAATAAACCCTCACTCCTCTCTTCGGTCCCGCTGGATAACAAAGCATCTCCTTCATCGGAAATCCTTCTGGTTTCTCAGCGATTCATCCTCGTCAGGTTCTTGGATATGGAGGAAATTACTGAAATACCGAGCTCTGGCAAGTGGTCTGTACCGTGTTGTTGTGGGCTCTGGGAACACGACATCATTTTGGTTTGATAAGTGGTCGGCTATGGGTCGACTAATAGACATCGTGGGATTTAATGGCACCATTGGATTGGGCATTCAGTTGCAGAATACAGTGGGTTCAGTTCTGGTTTCACATCGATAGAGAAATCATAGAGTGAGCTTGTATAATGACATCGAAATCGCCATTGAGGAGCAACGCCGTAAACAGATTACAGGCGATGACGAGAGAGTTTGGAAGTCTCGGACAGATAAATTCAAAAGGTCTTTCTCATCGCATGATACTTGGCTCAACATAAGAGAAACGCACCCACAAGTTGGATGGTATAAAGGAGTTTGGTTTAAGGATGCAACTCCTAAGTATTCATTCATAGTGTGGCTCGTTGTTCAGAATCGGTTATCCACGAAAGATAGAATGATTAGTTGGAATGGTGCGATCAACACAGAGTTTGTATTCTGCAAAGATCCACTTGAAACTAGAAATAATTTGTTCTTCTTTTGTCGTTTCACACGAGACATATGGTCGAAACTTGTTAGAAATCTTATGGGTAACCATTTCACGGAAGACTGGGATGCGATAGTTGCTATTTTCTCAGATTCGACTCTGCAATCTACTCCTCGGTTCCTGTTCAGGTATGCATTTCAGTCAGCTATTCACAGTATTTGGCGGGAGCGAAATAGGAGATGTCATGGTGAACAACCATCCTCACAGCATCTCCTTTACCACTTTATCGACAAAGGTGTTCGAAATCGTCTCTCATCACTCCGACTTCAGGGCAATTATCGAAGGAATGATGGTCTTCAATGGTGGTTTGCCACCAGATAAATTCTCTCCTTTAGAAGCAATGTACAAACTAGGAAACTATAAGCTAGCTTAGCTATTTTCATAAACAATCTCTGAATTTTCTGTAGAAAGAGGTTTTTTGATGAATAAATTTTACATTTTTCAAAAAAAAAAAAAAATTTAACTAATTTCTTTTTGCTGTTATCATGCACTACAAAAAACTGTGTGTTTTAAATCATTTAGTTTGTATCACATAGTTAAATGATTTTGTTTTGAGTTACTTATAGCAAATAATATTATAATACATCAGTTATTTTATTTGATTTAATTTGACATCATATAATCACAATTGATACAAAACTCTTTCATTCTACATTACTTGAATAAGAGTGATTGAAATTTTTTTATTCACATCAGTTAATATAATCGATGTGTTATATTATTTTTCCTGGCATCACTTTAAAAATAATTTACTTTTTACATCACTTAAATTGCATCACAATTAAATGATTCTATTTTGAATTACTTATTAACAAATGATAGAAAATATGTTCAGTTACGATAATTGATTTCTTTTAGAATTATTTTGACATCGGTTCAATTAAAACTGATAAAAATCTCTAATAATTTGCATCACTTTTATAAAAATGATACAAAATATATATATTTACATCAATTTTAATAATCAATGTAATTATTATTTTTGTTGACATCACTTACAAAAATTATTAAAAAAATTACATCACAAAACAGAAACTGATGCTGATAATATATATATTATTTCATTAAAGCCCAAGAAAAAAAAGTCTTAAAGTATGAACAAATCTATTTTTGTCAATTTTTCTCTACCTTTTACCTAAGGAGCTCGACCCCCTCTCTATATAAAGGGCAGCCTCATTCTTCTGAGAGACACAAATAGTTAACAAAGTGAAACTTTACAGCATCAGTTTAATATTTTTCTGAGTGAGGGTTTTGCTGTGGTGTTGGCCAGCACCTCAGATCGAGCTAAGTGTCGATCTTCATACCTATAGAAAGATTTCGCTGCAAGGAATTCATAGCAGTTTGCAGATCATAATTCCGAGGTACATTTCGTTTTTTACGTGAGCGCGACTTTGGCGAAAAATTATTTTTTTCTGCAAAATTTGATTTTTCCAGTTTCGCAGAGCCAACTTATGAGAGGTTTTGCCATCGATCCAGTAGGACTCAAATAGCGATCAACATACCGATCCGTACATCTCGGATCCCACTTTGAAGATCAACTTTCAGTTTTAGTTTCAGAGAGAAATCGTAAAATTTATCGCTGTATCTTCTCGGCCAAGAAACAACTTGGACTTGCAAATCTGAAACCCTAGTTTTTGTGTGTGTGTATGACAGGGCTTGGATACCAACTCTTATTATTCAGACTCGTCTTTGTGGTGTTTTTAAGGTGAGGACTGTTAAATTGAGTTAGTAAAAGTCTTGGATTGTAGATAATAAACCAAATTTACCAATCGCTACCATCTTGTGTACGGCTACATAAACGTAATTTTCTTTTTGACTTAAAGTTACTGTATGATTATAGAATCTCGTTTGTTAATTATGTATATTTTTTTTGTTTAGGTTATAATGGATAAGTCATGGATAAACAAATCACGTTTATCTCAAGATTATATTACTGGGGTGGAAAAGTTCTTGGATTTTGCTTTTGCCAAATTAGATTCAAACATGATAAAATGTTCGTGTTACCGCTGTTCTCTAGCCAAATCTAGATCTAGAGAAGATGTCGAAGGTGATTTAAAGTGTTTTGGTTTTTCAAATTCCTACACAAGTTGGATATTTCATGGAGAGGATGTTAGTGTTGTAGGAAATACAATAGAAATACCTCCTGGTATTAATATTGCTCCGAGTGAATTAGAATCAACTATGAATTTTTTGGATGATCTTTTTCCTAGTATTAAGACATCTGATGGAAATGGATCGAAGCAACCTATGGACACAGATGGACCATCAACTTTGAGTGGGAATTATGGAAAAGGAGAAGGCTTTGATGAGTTGTTGCTGACTTTAATCAGGAATTATATACAGGATACACTAAGTTTACCAAACTGTCATTTCTGTTGAAGTTCTATCATATCAAATGCATGTGTGGGATTAGTGACAAAAGAATATCTATGGTGCTCAGTTTACTAAAAGAAGCATTTACTCACGCTAAATTGCCAGATTCATTCAATGAAATGAAAAAAGTTATCTGTAAGTTGGGTTTAGCATATGAGTCAATTCATGCATTTCCTAGTGATTGCATGTTATATAGGGATGATGATGCAGAAAGACAAACTTGCAAAGTTTGTGAAGCTTCTCGATGAAAAACACATACAGCAAAGAATTTGATGCCTGGATCAGAGACTAGGAAAAAAAAGCTCCCATGAAAGTTTTACGTTATTTTCCTTTGAAGACATGTCTGCAACGTCTATTTATGTCATCAAAAACTGCTAGCCACATGAGATGGCATGCAACTGCTAGTAGTAATGATGGTAAACTTCGACATCCAAGAGACGGAGGTGCTTGGAAGGCATTTGATCAAAAAATATCCTGAGTTTGCATCTGATCCAAGAAATTTTAGACTCGGTTGGCTACTGATGGTTTCAATCCATTCGGTACGATGAGTTCTAGTTACAGCATTTGGCTAGTGGTTTATTTCCTTATAATTTTTCACTGTGGATGTCAATGAATCAGATATCGATGATTCTCTCTATTGTTATCCCTGGAAAGCACATACCTGGTAATGATATTGATGTTAATTTGCAGCCACTTATAAAAGAATTAAAGGAATTATGGTCTGAAGGGATCAAAACGCTACAAAACAAACATTTGACATGCGAGCAGCCATCATGTGGACAATTAGTGATTTTCCTGGTCTTGGAAATGTATTCGGTTGGTATACATATACAGCATTAGCCTGTCTAAACTGCAATTTTGATTCATGTGGACAACGTTTACGCCATAGAAAGAAAAATTGTTTTATGCGCCATTGTCGTTTTCTTCCTTCAGATCATGATTTTCATCAAAACAAAACTAGTTTTGATGGAAAAATAGAAACCCGATCTCCACCATTGAAGTTGACAGGTGCTATAATTGTTCACCAACTTGAGCAAGTTAACATTATTCTTGGTAAGAAACATGGTTTCGTTGGGAAAAAAAGAGGTCGAGGCAGAAATATGCAATTCTCAACAATGGAGGAAAAAGAGTATATTTTTTTAATCTTATTCGGAGTTTACTGTTGTACGCCATAATTTGGATGTCATGCGCATAGAAAAAAATGTGTTTGACAACATAATCTACACATTATTGGATGACCAAAAAAAATCAAAAGATAATTTACAAGCTAGAAAAGATATTCATGAGCTTGGGATACGTCCTGATTTGTGGCCCGATGATACCGAGAAGTACCAGGCAGCATATTTTATTTTGAATAATACTGGGAAATACATTATTCTAAATGTCTTAAAGGATGTAAAATTCTCTGATGGTTATGCTTCTAACATATCCGATTGTGTGGATGCTAATAAAAATCTATCAGGTTTAAAAAGTCCGCTACTTCCTTGATTATAAGCGGGAAATAATTTTACATACTATAGTTATCTATAAATTGACCACCACTAAATTAATTATATTTAGGGCTTCTTTACAATTCTCTTTGGAAAACAGCGCTCATATCAAAAGTCAGAAGTTCGCCTAAGATCAGGGTAACATTGTTTGATATTTGTGTGGTTAATCATATTTGATATATGCTTTTGTTCTGGGTTTGAGATAAAATAATCAAAATCAACTAATTAATTTTAAGATTTGCTGGCCGATTTCTTTCTAAAGTTTGTCTCTATTGATTTGTTTGTCTTTGTCTCCTAGGTTTAAACTATTGTCTCTTTCATTCTGAAATGGAGTTCTTAATCCAATTTGCATTTCGTTATTAGCTTGATAATTCACACACCCCTACTTTGTTACATAAAGAATCTAACTTTTTGCTTATACTCAAAGTTGTCTTTTTACGGAGTCGGCTTTTCACGTAACAAAAGTTATTCGGCCTCCTGATTATGTATTGTTTATAAGTCTATTATTTGAAAAAGTATCTCAGAATAGTACAATTGAATTAAAAAAACTTGGGGCGGATAACTACAAATGTTATATTGTCTTCACTTCGTTATTTTGCCTTCACTTTGTTATTTCCGTTGATTAGGTGTCTATGTTTTATTATTGAACTTATAATCTACTTTTTTTATAGTTCTAGAATAAATGTGGATCATGTTTTGTATGGTCAAGAGATCGAGACCTTTTGTTTGGAATTGATTCTGGATTTTCCCTTTTTACTAATCATCATTTTGGTTGCCTTAATTTATATAATTAATGGTTTAGTAGCTGAATTAGCTTCGTGTGTGAAAACATAATTGATTAAATGTTAGAAATGTGCTGCAAGCTTGAAAGTTGTTAAATTTCCCAGTGTCACAGCGATGGATTGGTTCTGAAATTGGTTTCCTGATTTCATTTTCCTTTTTTCATCATCAACTGTTATGCATCAAGTACAAATATCGTTTTTTTTAATGTACTAGATTTTTCACCCACGCTAAAAAACGTTACACGTGGGTATTTTGTTGATAAAAATTATATACAATCAATTAGATTTATTAAGATATAAATTTTATATATTAGTGTTTTAATAATGTATTAAAATATTATTGTTACTGTAATAATTTTTAAATAAATTGTGAAGTTTTTAATAGGTTTTGTTTTGAATCTATATATAGTATGCTATATTTCCAAAATGTATTATTTGGTCAAACACTTATAAATTAATATATTCAAACTAACAAAAAATTTACAAATTAATCAAATGCTACTTTTTAAACATAGTATTGACATGATGATAAAATATTATACATTCACTTCTTTAAATCATGAAGATAATTTTTTCCTCATTTTCACTTTTATTCCAATAATATATGTGTTCTTTAAAAACAATAAAAAACAATTAAATTTAAAATTTAATCTTTCTTCTTATCTTATTTAACCAATTCAAATTATTATTTTGATATATTAGTTTTAAAAATAAACTATAAATAAAATTTTTATTTAACATTAATAACAGCTTTACATTTGAAACCAAAACAATAGTTGAATATAAAATGAATAAAATCATACAAAATTTGTGAATTAAATATATTTTTGTCAATTAGTTGTGTAAAATTTTAAATAATTTTTCAATAATTATAAGTCATCTCTTCTAGTAAGAATGAGAATTGTTTTCATCATGTTTATTTTTATTCTTGTTATATCTGTTTTTTAATGAAAAATATCATATTTATTTATTTTAATGGGTTTTATATGATTATATTCAGTTTCATTATATTCATTTTTACTTCTTCTAATTATAAATAAGTAGGCAAAACCAATACAATTTAATAAATACAAATTTAGAAAAATTAAATAACAAATTGAAAAATTGAAAAATAAAAACTTCTACATTAATCTATTGCAATTTCTAAGTTGAATATATAAAATGTATTCCTATTAACAACAAAGAAAAAACCAATATGATATTAAAATCTTCATTATCACTATTTAAGCTACAAATTTAATTTAATATTTATAAAAAAAATATATACTACTTATACAAGTTTAAGTTACTTGATTTTAAAGTTTTTCACGTAGAATTTAAATAACTAATAATTATGATTTATATTCATCTAAATTTTTTCACTTTGTAAAACATATTTCTACATAATATCATGTAATATATTATACAAAATAATAAAAAAGGTTTCTATATTTTTTAATTTATTTTCTTAACCATAATATTAGAATTATGTTTTTTTTTAATTTACAATTTTGATATATATGAATAAATTTACATTTTTAAATGCTGATGTAGACGCCTTGAAAATAATGTAACTTTAACTGTTATTAATAATAGAATAATTTTAATTAAAAATTTTTCCTATACTTGTTTGTATTAAAAATGTAATATATAATTTAGAAACTTTTTAAAATTTATTTATTAATATGGACTAATAAAATTAACCTTTTGAATCTTATGTGGATGTCCTTAGAGGCATATAGCTTCAACTTTTATTTTTCTATAAATATATTGTTTTGTTAATAATATAATTTGGAAATTTTCTTAATTTTAAATATTGATGTGAACCAATAGAATTGAATTTTTAAATCATATGTGGACATTCTTAGAGGCATATAGCCTTATCTTTTATTAGTAATAGATTTAGAAATCAAAGATAGAAGATCTCACATGAGGCCAGTTGCGGCAAATGATTTTGGTCTTTCCTTTTTGTTTTGAGGCTTACCGCATGTATTCGGATGCTACTTGAACAACTAATTGTTACTTTTGTGGTTCTAGTTCGCTTGTTAAAATCCCTTTTAGATGCCATGTTATTCTAAAAATCTTTCTCGGATACCTCATTCTCCTTCGCCATAATGACAGAACCTCTTTCTCTATTTTCAGTGCTTCATTTTTCAAAAGTGTCAAGTATCAATCACTTGACATGTTTCTCGAATTGTTTGAAATTTATTATTCTTCTCAAATTCGATGGTCAAGATTTAGAGATTTTAAGGTCTCATTTTCAACATTAAAACGTCTTGTAGTGGCTTTGTTTATATCTCCTTTCATCATATTCTTCGTAATTTAGATAATATTTAAACAGATAGTTTAGTCAAACAGATAGTTTAGTCAAATTGTTTTTTTTAATTGAAATGGTTGCACACAAAGGAGAAAAAAAAAACTTACAATTTATTATAGTTATGTCAGAAAAATTTGGATGCTAATGTAAGAGTCTCTAAATATGTGTGCATACATTCAATTTAAATTTAAGATTTTCCTATTTTCTTATTTTAATATTATTTATTTTAGTTTTTTTATTATTAATATAGATTTTATATATAATTTCTTTATTTTGAATAATTTTTAAAAATAATAATAGAATTTGAAATCTTTTTAATATTCAATGTTGAGGTGGACCAATAAAAATTTTATACAAAATTTCTTTATTCAGCAATAATATTAGAATTTGTAAACTTTTTTAATTTCCTTATTCAGCAATAATATTATAATTTGTAAACTTTCTAGATTTTGAATGTTGATGTGGACCAATAAAATTTCTCTTTTAAATCATATGTGGACAACCTGAGAAGCATTTAGCTTCAACTTTTATTAGTATACTAGATTTTGCGCTCACACTACGCGTGAGTATTTTGTTGATAAAAATTTAATGCACACAATTATATTTATTAAGATATAAATTTTATATATTAGTGTTTTAATAATATATTAAAAAGTATTATGGTGTTAATCTAATAACTTTTTGTGGAAATTGTGAGGCTTTGAACGGTTTTGTTTTGAATCTATATACAATATGTCATATTTCAAAAACGTATTATTTGATCAAACACTTATAAGTTAATATACTCAAACCAACTAATATTTGTACAAAATAATCAAATGTTACTTTTTTTAATCAAGATACAAATATTACCTTTTAAACATATTATTGATATAATGATCAAATATTATACATTAACTTCTTTAAATCAAGAAGATAATTTTTTAATCATTTTCACTTTTATTTCCATTATATATCTGTATTTTAAAAACAATTAAAAACAATAAAATTTAAAATTTAATCTTTTTATTCTCTTGTTTAACCAATACAAATTTTTATTTTGATATATTCATTTAAAAATAAATTAACAAATACAATTTTGCTATGAGATTAATAACAACTTTAAATTTGAAATCAAAACAATAGTTGAATATGAAATGAATAAAATCAAACAAAACTTGTGAATTAAATATGTTTTTTCAATTGGTTTTGTAAACTTTTAAATAATTTTCAATAATTAATAATTTTTTTTTTTTCATCATGTTCATTTTTATTGTTGTTATATCTGTTTTTCAATGAATATATTATATTTAATTTTATCATATTTATTCTCATTTATTCTAATTATAATTAAGTTGGCAAAATCAGTATAATTTAATACATTCAAATATAAAAATAAAATAACAAATTGAACAACTCAAAACTAAGAATTTTTACATTAATCTATTGCAATTCCAAGTTGAATATACAAAATGTAATTTTTTGATCATTTTTGCATAGTATATTATATGAGACTATTTGAAAATATGTTTTGCATATGTGAAAAAATTTAGATGAATATAAATCAAAATTATTAGTTATTTAAAATTCTATGTGAAAAACCTTAGAATCAAGTATCTTAAACTTGTATAAGTAGTATATATTTTTTGATAGATAATAAATTTATTTTGAAACTTAAATAATGATAATAGAAATTTTGATATCATGTTGGTTTTTTTTGTTAATAGAGATTTTATATATTTTTTTTTAATTTATTTTCTTAATTTTTAATATTAAAAGTAAGAAACTTTTTTAATTTACAATTTTGATATATATGAATAAAATTGAATTTTTAAATGCTGATATGGATGCCTTAAAATTAATATAGCTTTAACTGTTATTAGTGAAAGAATAATTTTAATTATATTGTTTCGTATTAACAATGTAATTTTATAATTTAGAAACTTTTTAATTTTAATTTTTGATGTGAGCTAATAAAATTGACCTTTTAAATCTTCTTTCATCATATATATTTTTTGTAACTTAACTAATAGTTAAACATATAGTTTAGTCAAATTGGTTCTTTTACGTTATAACTTAACTTTATTTTTTTGTTTTTGTTTATTTGAAATGGTTGTACACACAGAAAGGAAAAAAACTTAAAAATTATTATTTTTATGTGAAAAAAAATTGGACGCTAATATAAGAGTCTGCAAATATGTGTGTATACATTTAA
The DNA here is from genome assembly GCF_000478725.1 of Eutrema salsugineum. Classification (NCBI taxonomy): domain Eukaryota; kingdom Viridiplantae; phylum Streptophyta; class Magnoliopsida; order Brassicales; family Brassicaceae; genus Eutrema; species Eutrema salsugineum. The sequence goes on along the minus strand of NW_006256901.1, from coordinate 5,092,835 downwards.
TTTAAATTAAATTTTCATATTTTAATATTATTTATTTTAGTTTTTTATTATTAATATAAATTTGAATATAATTTCGTTATTTTTAATCATTATTTTTAAAAATAATAGAATTTGTAAAATTTTTAATTTTCCATGTTGACATTGACCAATAAAAAATTTATACAATATTTTTTTATTCACAAATAATATTAGAATTTGTAAACTTTCTTAATTTCTTTATTTAACAATAATATTAAAATTTGGAAATTTTCCTTAATGTTGAATGTTGAATGTTGATGTGGACCAATAAAATTGCATTTTAAAATCTTATGTGGACACCTTTAAAAGCATATAGCTTCAACTTTTATTAGTATAAAATAAGATAAGATTTATGTTGTGTAATGCCAATGAAGTCTATGTTCTTGATTTTGGGAACATATTAGAGTAATATGTATGCTTTAAATTGTTACTCTTGATCGTATATATTGTTCTGTAAATGTCACTTTTTAATTGAGGTTTATGGAGTATTCTAGTCTTTTAGTGATATCCAGTATTCAGAAACCAAACACCAGATGATATAACTTATGATTCTCCTCCTACATTTGCTCAAGATTGCAAAAGCTTTAAATGGAATGTACAAGTCATAGGTAATGTAAATAGATTGTATAAATATACTATGCTGATTTGACTTATCTTGAACTAATAATATTCTCATAATGTATATGATTATTAACAAGATACAACTGGAAACATAGAAGGAAAAATGGTGTCAGCCAAAGATGTTTGGAAATTGCAAAATTGCAAAGTGATAGTACAGTTCGATGGAGATAGCGGCCAACCCGTTGAAGATTCTGGAGGTTTACTTGGATCATGGTTGGGTCAATTAAGTACTGATATAAATTTGTTACTTATTGACTACACTGAATGGAGATTGGTTAGTCTTAACACAAAAGATAAAGTGTGAGATGTAATTCAGGTAACATCTGAAATTTTACAAATAGTGTTGAAACGTTTTGAATACTCAAATATTCGTGTAGTTTTATTTAAATTACGAGAAATAATTATTTCTTTATTAATAATTTATTATGACAGCACATTATTCTCGCCACATGGAGATATTGGCTCAAAAGATATTACTGATGTTGTAAATTTGTAGGCAATATTTTGATTTGATAACCCAACGACAAGAAGGAAGCATGTGATGAGTGTTCTAGGGAGCAGATGCAAAGATTTCAAAGTGCGTTTTTGGAGAGATTATAAACGGGATGATCGGCCTGCAATACTGCAAAATTGACCCAATAATGTTTCTGAAACTCAATGGCGTAATTTCGTATGCTTACGGTTCACTGAAAAGTGGAAAGTACAGGTTATTTACTAGATAGACTGTTATAAAATATAGGTAAATTTTTATTCTTGAGCTTTCAGAAAATGCAAGAACGGAGTACAAAGAATCAAAAGAAGAACACTATGCCTCATTTGTGTGGAAGAAAGAGTTTTGGAAGGAAAAGACGTGAGATTGTAAGTAAGCAAACTCTATTGCGGGTCTCATACATGAGAATACAATCTAATTATGTATATGATTTTTGCATGTACCAGAAAATCAAGACGGGAAAAACACCAAGTCGAGCTGAATTCTTCGTTGCAACTCATACGAAATCTGATAGAAGCTTTGTATCAGAGGAAGCTAAAATACGTGGGGTTAGTTCAATTCTTAATTGATTCATTTCTACTTTAATGAATTTTCTTTTGATTATGCCGAATATTATATTTTAATTCACTTTCAGGAAGCACTTACAACATTGTTAACCGAAAATCCATCAAGACAAGTCACAGCCAATGTTATAGCTAGTTTGGATGATGAATATGCCCAAGTGTTTGGTCCAGAACGGCCAGAATGAATACGTTGTGTCAGACGTGACCCATACCTTCAAAGTTATTCAGCAAAACTACTATAGTAACACCAGAGATAGAAAGTTCTTAAGTCTATATTCAAATGAAGACACTTATGAAAGGATTAGAAGAAAAAAATAAATCTATGAGTATTTCATTCAACAGATACTTGGTGCTCAATCTGACGAACAGGTATGTCGATCATTTGTAATTTATATTATATTTATATAATCTATGATTAAAAAAAACTGATATTTTAAAGTGTTTACTTAGGCATCAATTGCATGGACTGCAAATTTTATGGCTGCTTTCAAGAATTTAGCAAATTCTACCAACTCTCAGGTGAATGCAATTTTATTTATAAATTTCATAGGTTTTAAATTTCAGATGATATACTAATTAGTCTTATTTTGTTGTCTATTTTTTTAATCAGGAAATGGGAGATGATACTAGCGGAAATTAGAAAGGTGGTGACTGAAGACTATGGTGGGCATGTTCAACATTAGTTTGGAACTTTATATTTAATAATTAGTTTAATTATGTTTTAACATTTTTCATTACGTACGAGTGAATGATGCAATTTATAAGCAATTTAGATTTTCATTGTGATTCAGTTATTAATATATTGATTTGAGTTTTTAATTAATTAATTGAAATAGTTTAATATTAATTTGTAAATATTTTTACAATTAATTAAATTAATTTTAAATATGTTAAAATGACGTTTATAAATATATTAAATTAACATCATTTTCTATAAAATGACGCAAACCATAAGATGCTTATGCCTCAATTGTTATATGTGATATAACTATTACGATCATTTCTGTTAACTGATACTAATTTTAACATCAATCACACACAAATGTTATAAATAGTCATTTGTTATAAGTGATATAATTGTTACTATCATTTATTAACAAACGATATATCATTTGACATCACTTATTTTAACTGTAATAAATATTAGCATCAATTACACACAAATGATATAAATATTGACATTATAACAATCCTTTGTTATAAGTAATACAACTGTTAGCATCATTTATTATCATATGATATATCATTTGACATCAGTTATTATAACTGTAACAAATGTTAGATCGATCATTTGGCGCCGTTGCCGGGGATTTCTTTCGCTGCCTTTTGCTATTTTTCTTGTTTTAACTTCTGTTTTAGACACCTGATCTCTAGTTCATTCTTAAAGTTTAGCTGAATTATCTTTCCCTTCTTTTGTCTTTCTCTGAATTGCATGAATACCAGGCGCAGACCTGTAGAAAACATTCGAATTCTAGACGAGATAGACAGACACAAAAGAGAACTTCGAAGACTTAGACGAACGCAAGGAATGGCCAACGACGACCAGCCTGGAGATCCTATTAACCGAGCTTTAAATATGGACCAAGACGGGTCCGAACATGGAGAAAATGAAGAGAATGATCACAGAGGAGGTGATCATGCTCAACAAGATGGAGAGGAGGATGAGGTTCCTCCGAGAAACCACCAGAATCGCGAGAGAGAAGAACGTGAAGACTTTGATGCACCCATCAATGCAGCCGATGGTGACCACCAAGGAATGCAGCCGAATGGGCGCGCTAACTGCCCTGTGCAGCCAGCAAACCAACACCGAAGACAAGCCATCGCATAGCTGATTTTGATGCACCTATTCAGAACCGATCAGCAATTCAAGTTCCATTTCTGAACCGAAATGAGTTTGAAGTCAAGCCTCAAATCATCTCATTAGTGAAACAAAACCAATTTCATGTAGTTCCTTCTGAACACCCAATGGACCATATCGAGCTCTTTGAAGAAATCTGCAGCATGATGAGAACAAACCAAGTTCCAGCAGACTATTTAAAGTGTAAGTTGTTCCCTTTTTCATTAGCAGACAAAGCTCACCGTTGGTTGAAATCTTTGCCTGCAGGATCGATTACTAATTGGGAAGAGTGTAAAACTGCTTTCCTGAATCACTTCTATACTAAGTCAAGGTCGAATTTGTTGAGAACAAAGATCTCAAGCTTTCAACAAGGACCGACTGAATCTTTCTATGAAGCCTGAGAACGTTTTAAGGAGTATGAACGTGATTGCCCTCACCATGGATTTCCTGGATCAAGCCTGCTGAGCACATTTTATCGAGGTTTGCAACCAAAATACAAACTTTCACTTGATACAGCTAGCAATGGAGATTTTGGACAAAAGATGATAGCCCAAGGAAGAGCCCTCATCGAAAATTTGGCTCAAGCCAATAGCAATGATTGTCCTGAATACGATCGCTCGACGAAGCAAACCGGAACAGACAACAAGGAGATAACCGAGTTGAAGAACATGATGAGCCAGCTTTTGAAGAGCAACAATCGCCCAATCCATGCTTGTGAGACCAACAATGGCGCAGAAGATGAAGGACCTAGTGATATCGATCACATTAATCAAGCCTTTCAAGAAGAAGAGGTGAATTATGTAGGAGCACAAGCACCATACCCAAACCGCTTCAACAATGGTTTCAACAACAACTTCCGGAATGCAAATTACAACAATCTCTCTTACCGCAATCCAAATGTGGAGAATCCTCAAGATCAGTACTACCCACCACAGCAAAAATCCTTCCAAAACAAGTTCCAAGGTGGAAACTTCGGAGGGACATGAGCTTATCAACCGCGACAGCCATATAACTACCAAGGTACGGGTTTTAACAATCAATTTGTACAACAGCAAGGAGTCACGATGAACCAGCTAGCTTCACAAATCGGTAGACTTGAACAGTCCATCCAACAGCTCGTTATGACGAACGAAAAAGCATCTAAAGACATGAACGTGAAGGTTGATTGCATGTACAATGACCTGAACGGGAAGTTTGAAGCTTTATCTTCGCACCTCAAAAAGCTAGACGTGCAAGTTGCCCAAACAGCCGACTCTATGAAGAGGCAAAGTGGAGTTCTTCCAGGAAGAGTTGAAGATAACCCTAAGAGGTTTTGCAATGCCATAACCACACTGCCCGAAGAAGAGGCCAGAACCAATGGAAAGAAAGAAGAAACCCCAATCTTTGTACCACTTTACAAGGATGTCGATGCCAAGCAGCCACCATTTAAGGTACCTCAACGATCACCGTTTCAAAGGCTTACAAAAGCCGACGATCCAGGACGTTTTGTTTTCCAATGTTTCATTTCAGGAATCAAGTTCACAGACTGCCTGTGCGATTCCGGAGCCAATGTCAACATCATGTCAAAGAAATTTGCCGATGGGCATAAAAACCTTAAGGACATCGACGGTTAAGGTTGTCTTTGGAGATTCATCTCAAAAAGATACTGAAGGGGCGATTCATGATCTACAAGTTCTAGTGGGAGATAAGATTGTTCCAGCGGATTTCCAAGTCCTGGAGATGGATAAAGACAAGGAGAGGCCACTCATTTTCGGGAGACCATTCCTAGCTACCGTAGGAGCAGTAATCGATCACGCAAACCGGTATGCTGTTTTCCTCAATGTAGATCGCAGAAGGTTTTATCCGACAATCCTAGATGATTTTCCAAGCAAAGGAAACCGGCCAAAAGAGAAAGAAAAGGAGAAGCCAAAAGCTTTTGCAAAGATCAAGATCATCATTCCACCGGATGCAACATAAACTAGTGAGGACCAAATCCAGGAGCTGATCGAAAACACAAAAAGGGTTTTAAACAATGTTAAAATCCGAAAGAAAAGTAAAGGAAAGAAGACGGCTCCTCAAGGAGAAGAAGTAAAACCTCCAGCGACCGGAAGTGATAAGGGCACATCAAGTGGAGTGCCATTCAAATCAGCCTGATTCTTCATACCTACGTCGAGCTAAACGACTTAAAACAAAAGCGCTTAATGGGAGGCAACCCATTTAGGTACTCTTTCTTTTAGTTTTCTTTTCCTTTGAACAATTTATATTTTCTTTATCTTTTAAGTTTCAGATATTTTATAAAACAAAAACACAAAAAAATCAGAAAATTAGAAAAACCAAGAAGAAAAGGGTAGGTTTTCAGCTGCTCGGCCCGGCAAAGACCTGAAAGTTGGACGAAGGCCGCAGGAGAAAGGGCCGCGGTCGCGATCAACCGACCCGCGGCCAAGGGAGCATCGACCGCGGCACCGTGAATGTGATTGCGGCCGAGCCCTTAATCGCCACGGTCGCGCGTCTCCTGACCGCGGCCGTTGGTCATTGAGATGGGAATGCGGATTTCCACCGCTTTTCAAAAGTTCCCGGAGTTTCCCGGTGATTTCTGGAGTATTCCCGGTAAAGCCCGTTAAGATTTTCCGTAAGTTTTAAACCTCCGTTGCGTGCAAGACAAGAAAGGTAAGTTCCCGTAAACTTATGAATTCCCGAAAATTTTCCGTTTTTGCTACAAAAACGCTTTTTAAAGAAAGGAAATGCACTTTTTGGATCAAAATTCCTTTTTCTCTTCTCTTCCAAAAGACTTGGAGATTTAGGAGATAGACCACTTTTTTCAATTCTTAAGCTTTTTAAGAGATTCTTGGCCCAAACACCACTCTTTTTCAAAGCTGATTTCAATTCTGTCATCAAATCTCTCTTTCCAGCAAGGTATAAAGCTCAAACTCACCATTTTTAATTGATTTTAGAACTTAGGGTTTTCTTAAAAAGCCCTAATCTCGGTTTATTGATGGTGAAAATAGCTTAAGAACAATGAATTATCCTTCTAGGTTATCTAAAATATCGATTTTAACACCTAGCTTAAGAGGAATTGAGATTTTTGAAATTTGGATTTCACATGCTTTATAAAAATCGAATTTGGAACAGCAAAATTGATGAATTTTATTAAGTCTTGTGTGATTAGTGATTAGTATTAGGTAACCTATAGATTTGACATGGAAATTGCTCATTAAAACCGGTTTTTAGAAAATTTCTATGTTGAGAACATCAAAAATCCGAATCTAGTCATGAACTACTCGATTTCTTCAATTTAATGTCAATTATGCTTGCTTTTGGTTTTGACTAATCTCATGATACTAAAATTAGTATAACTGATCGTTAATGTGTTAAAATCAGCATCCATATTCAATCTTTTTCCAAGAATCATCTCGTCTTGCAGAAAAATGGAACAAACTAGATCCCGAAGAAGCCGTCGCATTGGTGACAGCTCTGAGGACATTCCCGATGATGCTACACTTGGAGAGTACATGCTGAACCAAGCAAGACCGAGAAGAAGAAACTATGTGATGAGATTGCTCCAGCACTCAAGAGAAACGAGAGCAACTCCCGAGCCACCACAGATCCGATACGTTGGTAAGGAGATAAACCCGAGAGTGGACTATGCAAGACGTTTCAAGAAGCTGAACATCAAACCCACGCCTTGCATTGATTATCATACACTTGAGATGCTTGGAATTAGAGAAGATGTAATCTGGTACATCGATGCACTTAAGCTGAGACCCTACATGGAGCTGAACCTTCCAACTTATCCTGAGCTAGTCTGCGAGTTCTTGGCAACTATTACACTCCACCACACTAAGAGGAGGAACCCCAGAGCATCTGATGGCATCTTGTCATTCTCTATCCGCGGACAGCCTTGCTCACTCACCATTTCTGCACTTTGTGAAGCTCTTAAGCTTCCATACACCGATGGCATTTACATTGAAGATGAACCCAATTTTAACTTGTGGAGAGAGATGGGCCATGGAGTCTATGATAGCGGGAGATCCAAGTCAGCCCTCTTTATTCATCCTGTAGTGAGAGTTGTGCACAAACTCTTAGCACACACGATTCTCTCTAGAGCCAACATGGGATGTGTTTTGAAGACCGAGCTCATTACGCTTCAGATGCCATTTATGGATGACCCACGACTTGCCTGCTTTGCCTGGATCATAGCACAAAACATGGTAAAGGTGAAGCATGACTTACATGGTTGCGAGGACGCTACTCCAGCTTACGGGAGTGCTATTACAGCGATACTACAGGCTGTAGGATTCGATTTCTCATCTGATGATCCACTTCCTGATGTCTGGTATGACCTACTTTATCTCTCTCGCGATCACACTATCTCTCGTGCCGCTTTCGATCCAGACATATTTAGTTACAAGTATTGCACTGGCACTGAAGAGCACCGAGTCTGCTTGTCTTCAGCATCAGTCCCGAGATTGAGTAACGGAGGACGTCCGAGATGGACTCCGGAACCCGATGAGTTTCTGCCATCTGTACCTCGTCTACCATTCACCATTGGCCAATAAATAGTGGCCAAGGCAAAGCGTGATGCAGCTGCGGCCCGTGCTCATTTTCAGCCATCTGTTTCGACCGGCCACACCTCATCATCGACATCATCGCACACACATTCTGATCTGGAGCGCAGAGTTGAGAGACAGGGACGACGCTTTGAGCGCGTTGTCACTTTCCTACAGGAGCAGCACCATTTCGCAGCAGACACATCGGACAACGAGTGATTGATCAGCACTTCACTGCCATCACGGTTCTATCATCATTTTCTTTTCTTTTATCTTATTTTATTTCGCTTTTATTCACCATCTTCTCACCAACTTTTTCACACTGGGGACAGTGTGTTTTAAGTCTGGGGGAGGATGTCTATCCGTACTAATCATTTTCTTGTTTTTGCTTTCAAATTTCAAGCACTTTTTAAATTTTAATATGTAACCTATTTGACATTAAGTATTTTTCAGGAATGTTTGACACAAAACTATGATGATTTAGACCTGCACGCTTCTACACTATGCATGATAGCTCATTTGTGGTTAGCACTAGACTAGTCGGTAGCTAGAGTACTTGCACTACGAACTCCCACCAGAGGACTTCTATTCATGGACATTATTTCTGACAGGATATACTAGCTCATTTTATTTGACCTTAATATTGACATCTAATTTTCTCATCATTGATTTTAGGCAGGCATCGACATACACATCTAGGACGTTTTTTACCCTCACTTTTACCACTCTTTATCGTCCTAGATGACCAGTTTATCTTTATCTGGTACCATACCCTAAACCCAAAACCCTTGTTTTCAATCCTCATGCATTCTCTCTCTAGTTTATATCAGCAGATATGTGCAAAAACGTCGGAGAGAAGAGGAGCGACGAAGTTTTCAGTCACTCACAAAGGAGACTGAATGGAATTGGGAAGGAAGAGTATCAGAAACCTCGTGAAGCTTTACAAGACAGATCTTAACTGGTAATTTCGTGCTCTCTATGACTCTATATCTAAAGGTGCTCCCTCTCTTTCATCTTCAAAAAAAAAAAAAAACGAACGAATGAAAAGAGAGAGGGAAACAAAAAGCCTAATGATTCCTAGATTGTCGAAATTTGTGGAGCAAGAAGCAACTACTAAGCATTTATAGAGCTATGTTTTTGAAAGATTTACAAAAATATAAGTCTGGGGGAGTTAGGAGAGAACCTGAGGAAGAAGACCAGGAATCAAGACGAAAGTGACTGAAAACTGTAGATACCAACAGCTTCACTCTCTCTTGCGGTTTTGCATAATATCCTGCATCCTCCAGATCTTCAGGTAACCCATAAACACTTTAAGCCTTACCCCTAGAATAACCTTTTTGACACCTAGCCTAGTTTGCCTTGCCTAGACTTTCTTTGATGAGAACCACCGAGATTTTTAATGAATGTTAAGAACTACTTGACTGGAAGTTAGATCTTAGTGCATAGATTTTCGCATGACAGATTAACGGACTAGTTATGCCTGTATTGCTAGTGAGAATTTTCTAGGCTATTCCCGATTGAAGCATACTGATTGATATTGGTCTAGAAGTTTGGTCTCTGAGATTTTGTTTAGTTCCTGCGTTTTCAAACCTCTCGCCGAGATTTAGCCTTTGTTTTGTTTGAAGACAAACAAAAGACTAAGTCTGGGGGAGTTGATAACACCGGATTTTGACCATTTTTATGGATCACTTTCATGTCTTTTACAGGTGTTTTTACTCCATTTTCAAAGGTTTTCAAAGGATTTCTATGTTTTCGGATTTTAAAAGACTTTTCAGGTAATTTGGGATAAAGAGGCACAAATTGGAACAAAAAGACTCTTTTGGATAAATGCAGACCGTCAGAACTCTCATGGAGAGACGAAGACCTTCTCACCGTCTGATCACCCTAAAAATTGGACAGCTTGTAGAAGAATCAATCAGCTTTCAAATGCTCTTGGTTTGGAGTCATTCCAACGGTTGGATCTCAAGATATTCCATTAGCCCCAGAGCCACTCGAAGACGGCCAGCAAGTCACGCGACCGCGGCCAACAGCCCACTCCCCGCGGTCACAAGCCTCCCGACCGCGGCCAGCCACCTATTTCGCGCGGTCACGTCATTCCTGACCACGGCCGGCTAACTCCGAACTAAAACCCATATTTCTGAAGCCCAAAGTCATTCTCAGCCTCAATTCCGGAACCCTAGAGACCATGGAGTATTGAAGACTATAAATACTTGTCATTTAGGTCGTTGTGTGAGCCAAAACTCGCACAACCAGAAATTTGTTTAAGGAAAACTAAGGGATCGGAAACTTCTAGGGTTTATCGCCAAAAACAGTAAGATCGAAAGAAAGTTTTTCTTGCTGTAAAAGTGTTTAGCTCTTATTGCTTAGGGTTGCAAAAGTTACAGAATGAATTGTATACATCGTCTATTTATACTAACTCTCTGAACCGCCTAGCCGAGAATCTCGGGAGAGATTTTCGGAATATTTCCTTATCGCCTCGTGCGGCTCACCGCCTTTGTATTTCGCCTAGGGTTTTTATGGGCTTCGTGTCCCAAGACCACGGTTCGGCCCATCATTCTCCTTTGCCACGGCTCGGCCCATCTAACTTCTTCACGGCTCGGCCCACTTGCCATTTTGGTCGAGACATGATCTGGTCCACCTCACCGAGGCGCGGCTCGGCCCAAGCATATTGGAGTGGGGCTCGGCCCATTTCTTACGATACGGCTCGGCCCGTCTATCTTTCTTCACGGCTCTCCCTACTGGTCTATCTTCACGGCTCTCCCACTTGGTGAGAACGGCTCTCCCACTTATCTTGGTGAGAACGGTTCTCCCACTTATCTTGGTGAGAACGGCTCTCCCTCTTATCTTGGTGAGAACGGCTCTCCCACTTATCTTGGTGAGAACGGCTCTCCCACTTGTCTTTCTTCCATACTTAGCCATGTTGAGATGGTTTTATCTGCTTGGGGTGAAAACCGACCCCAACAGTTAGCCCCCCAGCTCGTCAGTTTCGGAGGCGAGAGTGACGAGGTCCATTACTCCTGACCGTAGGATAAACCATCGAGTCAAGCTGTTATGACGTAAGCCCAGACGAGATGTTGTGGGAATGAAGACGCCGAGGCGTTCCCAAGGAGTGCCGAGGGTGCCGAGGTGTTTCGAAAGGGTACCGAAAATACCGAGGCAAGTTAAGGACGAGGCGATTCCGTTTAGCAATGATGAGCCGAGTGATATATTCATAAATTGCATCATTTAATGTACATATTCTAGTCCAAATCATGTCTCATTTACATGCATTTTAGGTCTTTAGGCATTGTTTTAGGACTTAGGAGATTGCATTAGGTCAAGAGAGTTTTGCATGTTTTGGAGTGTTAAACAGGTGCTTTTGGAGTTTATTTGGAGTGGAGGATGTGATTCAGATGAAGAAATGGAGTTGAACTTATCAAAAATGGTGAAAAGGAGCAATTTTGGGTTTCTTGGCAAAATGATGTGATGGCCGAAGATTCTCGGCCAAAATCCTTCCCGCGGGTAGCTTTCTCGGCCAAAAACACGTACCGCGGTCAAGTCTCTCGGCCAAAAATCCCGGGTGCAGATACATTTCCGAAATCGCGTCACCGGAAGCTCTTTCCGGCCGATTAAGCTTACAGGGTCTTCAGAACAGTTGGAGATAATTGAGTCAAGAACCCAGGACAGGTTGAATAAATGCATTTGGAGCACTGAGCTGAAAGATACGGTCAGCGGAAGACAGACCTCTCTCGCGTCCATTCCGGAGCAATCCGATACTCCTGAATGATCGCCTGTCCGGGGAACCTTCCGGTCCGATTCAGCTGTCGGGGGCTTCATCAAAGTTTGAGAGGGTTAGATCACGGTTCCATATCAAGTAGAATCACTCAATTCGGACGCGTTAGCAGAAAGTTAAGCTCGGCGGAAGAAACTCCTGTCTCGCTGCCGTTTTGGACCAAACCGATGAGCTCCGAAGAATGCGAAGGACGGTGCACTTCCAGGCCGATTCAGTTTCTGGGGCCTTCATGAGAATCAGAGAAATTTGAGTCCTCTTTCCAGAAAGTCCACGATTATTCAATTCGGAGCTATGAGAAGGAAGATACGGTCTCCGGAATGGACACATGTCTAGACGCCTCTCTCTGATCGTGTAAATTCACTGCAAAGATGAGCCCTCCAGGAAGCCTTCCACTTCCCAAGCACCGAAGCTTCCTTCACCAAAGTTAGAGATATAGTAGTCCTCTGTCCTCTGCAACCGGAATCACTCAATTCGGACAAGTATCTTAGAAGTTACACTCTCCGGAATGTGAAGTGGTCCAAGCTGCTCTGAATGCTGCGAGAAAGCCTTGCGACTTGGTTAACTCGCAGGCCTGAAGACGAATGCCTGGAAATTGATGCTGCGAGTTGAGAAGTGCGGGTAAGCTATCAATGGATGAGGTCTGAGGCTCCCAAGCAAGAAAATTGCTAAGTCCACAATACTGCGACTTGGGCATGCTACCTGGGAGACGCTGGAACCAAGCCGCATGATCACTCGCAATCTACTCCGACTTGGGCGTGCTGGCTGGAAGCAAGGAGACCAACCCGCACGGTTTGTACATTCCCCAGAAACCGCCTTGGTCCTGCGAGTTGAAGAAGAAGAAGATTAAACCGCAGCAAGACTCGCAAAACACTCCTACTTGGGCGTGCGGCTAAGACAAAGCGATTTAAGTCTCACAAGACAAGTTCTTCATCTACTGCGACTTGGGCATGCTACCTGGGAGACACTGGACCAACCCGCAGGATTTCCACTTTACCCACTAAAGCCGGGTCAGGACCCGGTTTGTTCCGGGCTGACCCGGTTCATTAGCACTAAGTATATATAGCTTTTTGGAGAAAAACCCTAGACAGGTTATCTTCTCTCTTAGTTTCTCTCTAGTTTTCTTTCCTTTTTAGTGTAAAAACGTTTTTGATTAAAAGATATCTCAAGGATTTAATCAATCTAAGTCTGTTTCTTATCATCTCATCATCTCATTTCTGCTTCTAATTATGATTAACATCATCTCTTGCAAAAGATTAGATGTGTTCTTCATGATTAGTGAGTAGTCATCTTTTAAACTTCTAGGTGTGTAGATTAGGGTGCTTAGATGTAGATTAATGATTGTTTAAGCTTAGATTCTCTTCTCCTTTCCTTAGTTAGCTGATCCTAATGCTAGATCCTTGCACATCACTTGGGTCTAGAATCTGGGTTTTTCATGCACCAAAAGTGTTTGATGAAATGCCTGAATGAAAGCTAACTAAGGGTTTATGCATTAATGCCATGGGAATGTTTGTTAATTGCATAAATGACATATTAGAGTTGATTCTTAATGCTTACTAGTTCATATTTCACAAATGGGAATTTGGTTTGAAAATGGATTAGTATAGAGATTAATACCTTCATGAGAGGAATAATCTAGCTTTAAACTCTAATTTGATTGGATTTGAGATCATGTGATGCTTGCTTTATCTTTCTGTATAAGATTCAGTCTTTCTTAGCTCTTATTTTGATGCACAAAGAGGCTGTCTGGTCATTTTAGACTTGGACCCTTATGCTTGTTGATTGTTTGTTCATCTAATGGAAATTAGTCTTGAATTGGTAATTAACAAAGGGATTTCTGTCATGAGAATGAATTAATCTGATTAAGAAGCCTAGACTAAAGATTTGCAAGTGTTGCATTGTTTGCTTAGCATCATGAATTCACATTTAAAGCACCCTGATCAATGATCACATCTAGAGGTTTAGCTTTCTCTTTATTTGAATTTGAGTGTTTGTTTAGTTTCTCTTGCTTGTTTAATTCTTAATTACTGTTTGTTCTTGCTTGTTTTGTTATATGCTTTTAGATAATCTTGGTTACCAACTCATCTGCTTATTAGACTTGGATTAAGATAGCTCCTCATAGTTCTAGTGTCTAGAATCTCTCCATTTGGATTGATACCTCAAGTGCTACAATAACATGAGTAGTTGAGGAATTGATCAAGGATTGAAAAATTCCTACTATCACTGAGGCGAGGCGATTTGGGAAGGTTGTGCCGAGCCGAATAAATGGCGAGGTGTTTCGAGAGAAAGTTTGTGCCGAGCCGTTTTGTTAACGATGAGGCGTTTCGAGAGAAAGTTCATGCCGAGCCGTCTCGTTAACGACAAGGCGTTTCGAGAGAAAGAGTTAATGCCGAGCCGTTTCGTTAACGACGAGGCATTTCGAGAGAAAGAGTTAATGCCGAGCCGTTTCGAGAGAAAGAGTTAATGCCGAGCCGTTTTGTTAACGACGAGGCGTTTCGAGAGAAAGAGTTAATGCCAAGCCGTTTCGTTAACGACGAGGCGTTTTGAGAGAAAGAGTTAATGCCGAGCCGTTTCGTTAACGACGAGGCGTTTCGAGAGAAAGAGTTAATGCCGAGCCGTTTCGTTAACGACGACGCGTTTCAAGAGAAAGAGTTAATGCCGAGCCGTTTCGTTAACGACGAGGCTTTTGCTTTGGTAAGATACCGGCTGAAAACTTGGGTATCCCGACTGTTGGTCTTCTGAGAGATAATTCCTGATCTATTGGCGCGTGTGACCAACGCAGTTCGGTCTAGCCATTTCACTGCGGATCCCACGCGCTGTTTGGACGGTTTCCCGATGTTTATGCGGAATTCACGCGCTTTGGTTTTCCTATAAATGGGTGAGCTCCTTCATTCTTCCTCATTATCTTCAGACTCACACGTTTTTACTAAAGGTAGCTCTCCCTTCTCTCTTCTTTCTCTCTCTAGTTTGGATTCACTTTTTCATTACGAGCCGAGCCGCGTAGACGCCGAGGCGAGAGGTACGACGGAATCCTCCGAGGCGTCTGTTTTGCCGAGCCCCTCCAATCGTTCATCTGACGAGGCGTCAAATCATGCAAATCCATCAGATGTCGGTTCTCCGGATGACGAGCCGTCGGTTTTGACGAGCCGTCCCCAGGATCCCGTTCCTGGTGAAGACATTAACCGCGCCGCACTTAAGGCCGAGGAGGAGGCATTTCCCTTTGACCTTTTCGAGGTGAAGCGTGAATTGGAACGTCTCATGGCGTCCCGAGGCGCTTCCACATCTGGGCGAGGGCCACGAGTTAAGAGACAAAAACCTGACCCGCCTGGCTCTACGCTTTGCTCCCTTGAGTCGCTCGAGGCGTTGAGGCATCGCTTCGGGATATCCGAGGCGGTGGAGTTCGTTGTTCCAGAGAAGAGCGACCGAGCCGACAAGCCTCCAGAGAATCATTTCACTCTGTACGAGGCGTTCTTCGAGCTTTGCTTCCTCTGGTTCCCGATCCCCGGAGTGATCCTTGAATATCTCTGGAAACACGAGATCTCGATTGGGCAAATCATGCCGAGGGGATTACGGCATATGATTGGCATCTTAGTTCGAAGCTTCGAATGCGGACTTGATATCGAGCTGAATCACCTGCTGAACTTGCTGGAAATCAGGAAAGCTCCGAAAGGAAATAGATTCTATATTTCCAACAAGGCAAAGCGACGGATCATTGGCGGTTTTCCCAGCAAGGATCAGTTTTGAACTAAACGCTTCTTCTACGTCTTGGTGAACGAGGCGTCGGTCGGCGAGGATTACGTTCAAAGAACCAAGACCGCTTGGGGACCACTTGGTATCCTCTTCCCTTACTGAAAATTTTCTTTTGCTTTGTTTTGCAGTTCGGTGCTTTCTTCCCCCGATCCCTGACGACCTCTTTACTGTTCGAGACTCTCTTTTGGCGCGGAAGGTTAATTGGAGGAAGAATTTCACCCTTGAAAGAGTGGAAAAAGCGCGAGCCATCCTTGCCGGAGTCCCCGTCAGCTCTTCGTCCTCCAGTTCTTCAAGGGATACCCGAGAGAAGATGGTGATAATCGCTCTCAGAGAAAGGAAGAGGCGCGAGGAGAAGAGGCCGCGAGACGAGCTGCCGAGGCAGCTCAAGCGCAGACCGAGGCGGTTCCAGCGTAAACCGAGGCCATCCCTCAACCCGACCCGCCGAGCCGGGAAGGAGACGAAATGGTCCGAGCCGCAGAAGGCAACACTGCCGAGGCGGTCGAGAGAGATGCAGCGCCCGAGGTGGAACCGGGCGAAATTATTCCCGAGGCGTCCGGGGATGATTCGGCGGTGCGGAGCAAAACTCCTTCGAACTCCGCCATTTTAGCCCTCCCGAAGTCGACGAGGCCCCCGACTTCAGTCGTTCAAAAACATGACCCGAGCCGAAAACGTTCGGCCGCTGACAAGGGGAAGGGCGTTGCTGTTCAGAGGGAAGAGCCGTCCAAGAAGAGGCGGAAGCCGACGCCCGGGGACCCCACCGCGTGCAAGTTGGTCGTCGACGACCCCGACGCCTCTGCCTTCATGTTCTCGCGTGTAAATAACGCGAACACGCGTCTTCTCATCCAGAGAAGTTGAGGAGGCCGAGGTCGTACGGCGCGATGGCACAGCGCGGTACCAAGGTACGTTCTATTTGCTTTCCTTTATTTTCGCAAATTTTTACTAAGTGTTTAACGCGAGTTTGTTCTTTGCAGTTTGTCGCGGCCATTAACGACCTGATGGCCGAGTACGAGGCGGACCTGTCTAAGGTCGAACGTCGCTTGGCCGAGGCCCGAAATGAGACCACGGCGTCAAAGGCAAAGCTGGAGGAGGCTCAGAACAAAGCCGCGGCAGCAAAGGGGAAACTGGACGAGGCAGTGGCCAAGGCGTCCAAGCTGGAAGAGGAGAAGATCGTTCTGCGTGCCAATGTTGACAAGGTCTCCGCCTCGGTCATTCGCCTCGAGGAGGCGAGGAGAGCTAAAAGCGCCGAGGTGGCGATGCTCAATAGGCGTATCGAAGCCAAGGACGCTATGTTCGATGCCAAGGTCAAGCGGGCGAAAAAGGAGGCGAGGCAAGAGATTAGGGCTAAGTTTCAGGAACGCCTTGCCAAGGTAGAGGAAGGTTTGGTCAAGCTCGAGAAGGCCAAAAATGATGAGAACGATCTGGGGCAGATCAAGGGCAATCTTGCGATGATTGCCGACCTGAAGAAGCCGGACGCCCCGACGCTTGATGACGAGGAGGCGAAGCTGAAAAGCTGGGAGAGTGAGTATGCCGACGACGAGGCGTACGAGCGTATTGCTTCCGAGATTCGAGGCGAGCTGTATTACTCTCCCGTATCGTCGGACTCGGTAGACACCAGCATTGGCAACGAGCCGCTTGAAGAGACAGCGGCCAACCTGGGTGTCATTGATCTGACCGGATCGAACGCGGGAACACCGGCCCTCTCGAACCTCCTTGCCGAGCGCAAGACGCAGTCCACGGCTTGATACTCTCTGCTTTCCCTCACCCTTTATTGCATATGTTCTTTTTTTTTGTACTTATGTTTTTTGATGATTCACTTTTCGAACTTGTTATGCAATCGGTGCCTGGATGGCTTTATCCACTTGACTTTTATTTTTGCTTTATGGATATATTTTATTTTTCTTTAGCCGTTTTCGGATTTACTTGTCTAACGATCCGTGAAAATGTTTACGAAAACTGTTGGCTTAGAAAAATTGTCAAGGATGAAAACTGTTGTGTCAAGAATGATTTGGATTGCTTCCTTAGCCGAACTTTTTGAAATTGATAGAAATACGGGCTAAGGGGTAAGTTGTTTTAAGGATCTCGTTTTGATTCTTAATCCCGAGCTGGGAGTTAGTTTTGTGGAGCGTCTTTTTAGGTGATGCTGGAAAGTTTTTAAATGATAATGTCGAGGCAAATTTTTGCTGGCAATGCCGAGCCGTATTTAACGACGAGGCGTTTTTGCTGTGCATGGTGTCGAGCCGTGTAAACGACAAGGCTTTTTCTCTTTGCGTGGTGCCGAGCCGTGTAAATGACGAGGCGTTTTGTTTTTGGTAGCCAAGGATGATTTGGTAGTCTCATTGAATTTGACTATGGACCGGCGTTTCCGAGAGGATGAGTATGTTTGTCCGGGTTTTAAGAGTTTACCTCGGTTTTAGAGAAAGCGATGTAGTCTCGACTTATATTCTCGTGTGCGATAGTAAACCGTGGCGACCTGATACGTTTTTGGTCTGATATTTGTATAGCGCGCTTAATTTTTATCCGTAGAGGATGTAACTTGCACCCTCGTTCTAGGAAAGGTGGTAAAAGTCCGTTTAGAGAACTTTGTATTTGTTTCCCCGTTGTGGCCAGCAACGAGACGAGGCGTTCGGAGGCTTAGTTTGCCGAACTGAAATTGAGGACCGATTAAGGTCCGCGGTAATCAGGTCATGATATCATGCCGAAGTGGTATGATTACTCGCCGAAGTGATGAGTGATAAAATTTTTTAAAAATCCGAGCTTGTTAAAATAAGTTGCTGATTTAGAAAAAATGAGAAACTAGCCGAAGCGATAATGAACGAACTAGAAATCCAAGGTAAACGTGCAATAAGTAGATGATTAAAAACGAACTGAGAATGTGCCGAAGTGGCGATGTTCCTAAGTGAGCAAGTTAAAATTGTAGAGTTAAAGAAGGTATGTGTATACGTACCCACTCCCCCCCCCCTTTTTAGGAGGGGGGACAGCTGAACCCGTCCAAGGACGGGCTGCCTACGTACCCTTTGCAGGGATAAAGCCGTCCCGTAGTTCATGCTGGCCGTGCTGTAGCTTTAGTGATAATACTTTTTTAGATGCATTGCGTTCCATGATCTTGGAACCGCTTTGTCAGCTAGTGTTGCGAGTTTGTAGATTCCTGGACGAACCACTTTTGTGACCTTGTAAGGACCTTCTCAATTTGCTCCGAGCTTTCCTGCGTTCTTCTCGGCAGTGTTTTGGAAGACCTTTCAGAGGACGAGCTCCCCTGCTTTGAATCTTCGACTACGAACGTTTTTGTTGTAGTATCGCGCCGTTGCTTGTTGATAGTTCTGGATCCGAATTAAGGCTTGGTCGCGCTTTTCGTTAATTAGGTCGAGCTCATCTAGCATCATTAAGTGGTTCAAGCCCTCCTGTCCTGGTAGAAGTCTTCGTCGAATACCTGGGAAATCCACCTCGGGGGGAATTACGCACTACAATCCGTAGACCAAAGCGAATGGAGTTTCCCCGGTGGCTCGGCGCGGAGTTGTCCGATGAGACCAAATGACTCCTTCAAGTTCGTCTGCCCACCGTCCCTTCTTGGCGTCGAGCCTCTTTTTCAGACCGTCGAGGATCGTCTTGTTGGCTGCTTCGGCTTGTCCGTTCCCTTGAGGGTATCTTGGCGTAGATTTGCCGAGGCGGATTTTCCACTTCTCGCAGAAGGCTTCAAAGCGTGTTGAGATGAACTGGGATCCGTTGTCGGTGACTATCTCGTAGGGGACCCCGTGTCAGCAGATGATATTTTTCCAGAACATCCTTGGAGAAGTGTTCGACTTGAACATCCTTTATGCTTGCATAGGAATCGGCTTCGACCCACTTGGAGAAGTAATCCGTGAGGACAAGCAGAAAACGCTTCTGCTTTGCGATGTAGAGGTCCGACGATGTCCATCGACCATCTCATGAACGGATAGGGTGACGAAATTGACGAGAGCAACTCGGTAGGTTGATGAATTGTTGGAGCGTGCCGCTGACACTTCTCGCACTTTGCCGTAAATTTCTCGCAGTCCTTGACCATCGTGGGCCAGAAGTAGCCGTGCCGTTTTATCTTGATAGCGAGCGACCTTCCGCTGGAATGGTTCCCGCACGCGCCGCTGTGCACCTCGTGCATGATCTTTCTTGCCTCCGGTCCTTTGACGCATGTCATGAGAGGCCCTGGAAATCTCCATTTAAACACCTCGCCATCAACGAGGACATACCGTGCGGCCTGAGTTTGCGAGCTTCCCATTTGTCGGTTGGCACCTCTCCATCGGTGATATACACTCGGATAGCTCCGAGCCATTCTTTGTCGCAGCCGTACTCCGGCTCGGCTGGTGAGGCGTCTTCATCCATAGGAATGGCTTCGTCGTCCTCTGGTTCTTGTTCAGGAGGATTTATCAGCCGAACTCCTTTCACCTCTTCGATGCTAGGACGTTCGATGAATTTGACTGGGATCGTCCGTGGGAGGTCTGGGTCCGAGGTCGAAGCGAGTGCTGCCAAGGCGTCGGCCGAGGTGTTTTCCCCTCGGGGAATGCGCGTGAGTTCGAACTCGTCAAACTTTTGCACCAACTCTCGGACCACCTTGAGGTAAGCTCCCATTCGTCCATCCTTCGCCTCGTATTCTCCGTTGAACTGATATGCTACGAGCTGTGAATCGCAAAAGGTTCTTATCTTTCGAACTCCGATCCTGGCGCTAGTCGTATGCCGGCGATCAGTGCTTCGTATTCCGCTTCGTTGTTCGAGGCGAGGAAGTTTAGGCGAAAAGACTGCTCCAATATTTCTCCGGTGGGAGAGGTGAGGCGAATTCCTATACCCGAGCCGTGTTTAGACGACGAGCCGTTGACGTGCAGCGTCCACACTTCGTTTAGAGTCGGCTCGTTTGTTGCTTCGGCGGGAAGTTCAATGAGGAAATCTGTGAGCACCTGTACTTTGCAGACAACCTGTTCCGATACTCGATGTCGTATTCGCTTAGCTCTATGGCCCACTTGGCGAGCCGACCGGATTGGCTAGGGCTGTGAAGGATCGAGCGCAGAGGAAGCGTAGCGAGCACAACAATCGAATGTGATTGAAAGTTCGGGCGCAGTTTGCGAGCCGAGACTACGACGGCTAGGGCGACCTTCTCGATCTGGGGGTAGCGGGTCTCGGCGTCGGTTAGTGTCTGGCTGATGTATAAAATGGGTTTTTGCTCGGATCGTTCTTCTCTGATAAGCACTCCGCTTACAGCTGTAGCAGACACTGCGACGTAGAGAGGAAAAACGGCTCTCCTTCGACTGGTTTTGCTAAGATTGGTGGGCCCGTCTCGCATCGTTCATCCCATTCAAATTTCTTGTTTCCTCGGAGGGTGTCGTAGAAGGGCAGGCATTTGTCTGTGGAACGAGAAATAAACATGTTTAGCGCGGCGACTCTACCTGTGAGCCTTTGCACTTCGCGCTTCGTCCTTGGAGAGGGCATCTCAATTAATGCCTTGATCTTCTTGGGGTTTGCTTCTATGCCTTGGTGAGTTACCAGATAGCCGAGGAATTCTCCCGAGGTGACCGCAAACCTGAACTTCGCCGGGGTTAGTTTCATGTTGTGCTTGTTCAATTGTTCGAAGCATTCCCGTAGATGCGCGAGGTGGTCTTCCTCCTTGAGTGATTTGACTAACATGTCGTCGATGTATACTTCCATGGTTTTTCCGAGCTGAGCCGCGAACATTTTATTGACGAGCCGTTGATACGTTGCTCCTGCGTTCTTGAGCCCGAACGGCATGACTTTGTAGCAGTATATCCCGCGATCAGTTATGAATGTCATTTTTTTCTCGATCATCAGGATGCATCAGGATCTGGTTGTAGCCGGAGAACGCGTCCATAAATGTTAACAGTCTATTCCCTGTAGTGGCTTCGACGAGCCGGTCGATGTGTGGCAAGGGAAAGCTGTCTTTTGGGCACGCCTTGTTGAGGTCGGTGAAATCCACACATACTCGCCACTTGCCATTCTTCTTCTTCACGACCACCGGATTTGCGAGCCAGTCCGGATATTTGGCCTCGGCGATTGATCCTACTTTGAGTAACCTTTCAACTTCGTCGTTAACTGTTTTACCTTGTTCGGGGCCGAGCTTTCTTCTTTTCTGCTTGACTGGCTTAAAGGTCGGATCCACATTCAGCTCGTGACAGGTTACGTCGATGCTTATGCCTGGCATATCTTCTGCTGTCCAGGCAAAAGTGTTGATGTTCTCCTTGAGGAGGGAAAGGAGTTCGCTTCTCAGAGGCTCTTCTAGTTTTGTTCCAATTTCGACGCATCGCTCCGGACGCGCCTCATCTATGCACACCGAGTCCACTGCATCGCATACCGGCTCGGCGCGTGTTTCACGGTTCTCCGCGATCTGTAATTGCTATAAGAGTTTCGAGAGCTCGTTCGCGGGCTCTCGGTCTGTCTTCATCTTTTTGCGGTCTATATCTGCTCGTGCGTCAGTGACGGGGTTCCTCAGCTTGTGCTCGGCTAAGCAGCACATTCTTGACTCCTTCTGATTCCCCCATATCATTTTGACACTCGATGGAGATGGGAATTTGAGACAGAGATGATAGGTGGAGGGTACCGCCCTCATCCCGTTGATCCATGGAGTTCCCATGATCACATTGTAGATTGCTGGGTGATCAGTGACGCAGAATTCGACGATCTTGGTGACTCTGCCAGCTACCACAGGAAGCCTGATCGTTCCCATAGTCATCGTCGTTTCTCCTGATAATCCGGTTAGAGGTTTGGGGATTGCTTTCACCTCGGAGAGGTCGATTCCCACTCTTCTGAGTGTTTCCCTGAAGATGACGTTCACTGAGCTTCCAGTATCGACGAGCACCCTTGCTACGTCATGATCCCTGATCGTTAACTCAATCACCAACGGATCGTTGTGAGGTCGATCGATTCCTGCCATTTCCTCCTCGGCGAAGGAGATCACTGTGTTCGGGATGTCGGTTGGTTCTGTCCAATTCTCCTTTGCTTCGGCTCGGCGCTGATAGGCTTTGATGGAGGACACGATATCTTGGTAGTATTGAGATCCACCCATGATCATATTGATCCTTTGCCTCGGCTCGGGTCGCTCTTCGGGTTCGCCTCTCTTGTCGCGCTTGGAGTTATCGCCTCGTCGGGGAGGATTCGCGGTTTCCGCCGCGCCGCTCGGCTCGGCTCTCTCTTGTTGTTCGTTAGGGACGAGGTCTTTGAGGTTGACCGCGTTTTGGAGCTCTCCCGCTGCCATCTTAGCAGCGAGCTTTGCTCCTAAAGTTTGGCATTGAGACGTTGAGTGCCCGTAAGTCTGGTGATACTCGCAGAAAGCCTTCTCGTCGTAGTTGGCGGACTTTCTCACCCAAGTGTTGTTGTGCGGCTCTCCTCTTCCGTGTCCGGTGCCTACCTGGTAGTTATGGGCACCTCCGCTTCTTGGTTCGTCCGAGCTCTGCGTTGATGTGTTGTTTTATGGGTTGCCCTTCTTCGTGGGGCGCGGCAAAATTGAGCTTCGGATTGCTGCTTTCGTTGCTTCGTACTGCTCGTCCAAGTTTTTCATTTCCTCCTCGTTTACGACGAAGTCTGATGATCGGTGCAGAGCGTCTTGAATTGCTTGCGGCGTGTTGAGAGCCATCTCCCGTCGGAACTCGGATTTGTACCACAAAGATCGTTTCAGCGCCTCGAGCGCAGCCTTGTCGCTTATCCCTTCTATTTTGGATACGACTGCCTTGAATCTTGCCATGTAGTCCCGAAGCGGTTCGTTCGGTCCTTGGGATAGTGTCCACAGGTTGGCATCAGATGTTCCTCTGTCCATAAACATCGATTACTGTTTCAGGAACAAGGCGGAGAGCTGTTGAAAATTGCCAATTGAATTTCGTTCCTGCCTCGAAAACCACTCGAGCGCGGCTCCCTTGAGATGCTCCACGAAGAGCAGGCAGTATCCGGCATCTACTTCGCGCTCGGTGAGTTTAGCGGAGTTCTTTGTGAAGGCTCGTCCCATTGCTATCCGAAACGCTGTGATGTGTGCTTTCGGGTCGGTTGTTCCTTCGTAGAATGGGATTCTCACCTTCCCCGGCTCGGGAATCCTGGCCTCTGTGATTCTTGCAGTGAATGGGGTTCTCTGGGTTTCTTCAAGCATTCGGTCGATTTCGGGCGCGGCGCTTGTCGCGTTGTGCACTTGGGATTTCATGGCGCGTATTTCAGCTACTGTCCGAGCCAACGAGGCTCGCAGCTCTTTGAGTTCGAGAGTTTGTGCGTGAGTCATTCCCTTTGATGGGGGGGGGGGGGGGGCGCTCCCGCTCTTTTCTCCTCTCGAATCGGGTTCGCGCTCTGGCTGGTCGATCCATTGGAGGTTTTCTTCCCCCCCCGTTGGATTGTCCCCCCGGGTCGGAACGGAAACTTCGTCAGTTCGGAAGCTGTTAAGTGGCGAGGCGAGCTCTTCTTGACTTATCGGCGAGCCGAGCCGGTTTGTTGTGGATTCGTGGTTCCGTCATTCTGCTGGGCGTCTACGTCAATCGCATCGTTCTCTTCCACTCCGGCTCGTCGCCTTGAGTTCTGGCGGAGTGGAGGCTGCTCGGTCATGTTGACTCGGGTTGCTGCGGGAGTATGTTCGTCGAGGGGACGAAACATCAGGGGAGTCGAGGGATTTCTTGCGCCGCTCCCTGAGGCTTCTGCAGGTGTCGAGAAATCGAAGCATCTCCGGATTCCATCCATCGGGTCAGGAATTCCGGCTCTCCAAGTTGGGTGTAGTCGCTCAGCCGCCATCGCGTCGAGCCTCTCCGTAATCGCGTCGTTTCTTTTATCCTGTTCGTATATTTTCTTCATCAACGCAGCCATCATGTTTCGCATCTCCTCTTGGGTTTCGATCGTTGCCGTCGTTGTGCCCGATGCCGGAGCGTCCTTCTCCGCGCCGTTACCGGTGTTGTTGTTGTTATCGTCGGGGGTGTTGCTTGCCATGTTCTTCGGATCTTAAAGTCTTGTCGATTTAGAGTAAGAAAGTTTCGAGTCCCCACAGACGGCGCCAAATTGTGTGAGCCAAAACTCACACAACCAGAAATTTGTTTAAGGGAAACTAAGGGATCGGAAACTTCTAGGGTTTATCGCCAAAAACAGTAAGATCGAAAAAAAGTTTTTCTTGCTGTAAAAGTGTTTAGCTCTTATTGCTTAGGGTTGCAAAAGTTACAGAATGAATTGTATACATCGTCTATTTATACTAACTCTCTGAACCGCCTAGCCGAGAATCTCGGGAGAGATTTTTGGAATATTTCCTTATCGCCTCGTGCGGCTCACCGCCTTTGTATTTCGCCTAGGGTTTTTATGGGCTTCATCTCCCAAGGCCACGGTTTGGCCCATCATTCTCCTTTGCCACGGCTCGGCCCATCTAACTTCTTCACGGCTTGGCCCACTTGCCATTTCAGTCGAGACATGATCTGGTCCACCTCACCGAGGCGCGGCTCGGCCCAAGCATGTTGGAGTGGGGCTCGGCCCATTTCTTACGATACGGCTCGGCCCGTCTATCTTTCTTCACGGCTCTCCCTACTGGTCTATCTTCACGGCTCTCCCACTTATCTTGGTGAGAACGGCTCTCCCACTTATCTTGGTGAGAACGGCTCTCCCTCTTATCTTGGTGAGAACGGCTCTCCCACATATCTTGGTGAGAACGGCTCTCCCACTTGTCTTTCTTCCATACTTAGCCATGTTGAGATGGTTTTATCTGTTTGGGGTGAAAACCGACCCCAACAGTCGTTTTTAGACACCACCCTTCATACTTTACAGAAACCCTTTTTCCTTTAGCCGTTTTTATGCGATTTTTGTAGAAGATTGTTCAAGTCCGAGTTCTTCAATAGAGAAGCTTTCTTCATCTCTTTTCTTTACTGTTTTTGATTGCTTTTATCAAAACCAATGATGATGTTGACCTCAGCCATGTCTGAGTAGATCCCGAGTTGGGCTTAGGGTTCTCGAAAGGGGCTCTCATAATCGATTAAGACATCTAGGTTTATAGATCTGGGATTTCAACTTTGTTCTCTGTTTATTCTTGTTCTTATTGCATGTATGCTTGATTGATCACCTAGTATCTGATCTAGATAGTTAGTGTTGCGAAAGTTTTCATTAAGTATCAGCCCTAGAATGAAACAGGCGATTTTTTTGTAGGAGTGGAAACCTACCTGCGGCGAGATCGTGAGTATTGACGAGTCTTGTGCAGCTCTTGCGTTCTCTCCCTTCCAGCTCTTAAGTATCTAGCTCTGGAATCCTATATATCGATATCCGTTAATCCCAATCTATCTACCCTAGTGTTAAAACCGATTATGTTCCCTGTAGAGTTCCCAAAAGCTCAGCGTTTTTAGCCATAGTTTACAAACCAATCGATTTTTACTTGCTTATTTAGATCTGAATTTCCATTGCTTTAGTTCGATATTTTGCTTGCTTTATTTCCTTTCCATTCGATTTTTCTACTTGTTCCTTAGGATAGATTTATTTGCTTTCTTTTGTTTTAGTTTAATCCGTGAAAAACAACCAACCTCTAAAACCAATCTAGTCTAGACATAAAGTTAGAAACCGTAGAAGAATACCAGGCACACAAATCTCAGTGGATTCGATCCCTAAATACTACAACTGATTAGCTGTGCACTTGCGGCTTTCATTTGTTTTTGTTAAGGGTAAAACTTGTTCCCTCACGGAGTTGACACGCATCAACAGAGTACAAAAAGATTGTGCCATTAAACGTAGAGTGATGGGAATTCTGAATATTGGATAATCCGAGCTTCATGACACAAACAATTCTAATCCATCCAACCCAGAAATTGTGTGCACATCTCAAGGTGTAAACCTTGACATGTCAAAATTGTAATAATTTTTTAGAAGAACATCAAACTATACATGTAAGTGAATAATAACAAAATACAAATGTAAGTAATCATGAAGAAGAGAAAGTCGTGGAGCCAACTTACTTGTAAGGAACAATAACGTTGTAACAAAAAAAAGGAATATACGCTTACGCTTACGGCCTTCAGGTTCACGATCAGGTTGAGGCAGGTGGAAGCTCAAAACGAGAACATCTGAATTAAAGAGAGAGAAAATTCAGACAAATTACTTCGGCTTTGTAATTCAAACGATGCATCATTCAACTCGACTTTGCAATATTAGCAATGCATCTTAAAATCATAACCACAAAGTATAGAATAATAACGATACATGTAAGTGAATAATAACGAAATACAAATGTAAGTAATCATGAAGAAGAGAAAGTCGTGGAGCCAACTTACTTGTAAGGAACAATAACGTTGTAACAAAAAAAAGGAATATACGCTTACGCTTACGACCTTCAGGTTCACGATCAGGTTGAGGCAGGTGGAAGCTCAAAACGCGAACATAGAGAGAAAATTCAGACAAATTACTTCGGCTTAATTCAAACGATGCATCATTCAATTCGACTTTGCAATATTAGCAATGCATCTTAAAATCATAACCACAAAGTATAGAATTAGAATTTTTTTATACAAAATGATGCATCTCTAAAAAATATAAGGGATGCATCATAAATTATCTACTTGTATTAAAAGTAAACCGAACGAACATAACAACAGAACAAATCCATAAGTCTACCTCTTAACATGTTGTCCATTATATAAACCACCAACGAAGATAACCTTATCAAATCAGCATGGTGGAAGGAATATATTAATATCAGACTACAAACTTTAACTAAAAAGAAACAAATTCAAACACAAAACAGTGAAAATAACATAAAAGAACTAAATATGTACTCGGTCATGAAGATCTTGAATAACAAATACTTTTTTAAAAGCATATGTAACAAACACGACCACATACTGCTATCTGTCAAAGATCTTCAACACAATACGAAATGATGTATAGATGTATAGATAATACATGATCCCATATCATAAATGAACACTAAAAACATACATCTAGCTATGAATCAATTGACATATCTAAAACAATGATAAAACAATATTATTAAGAAGGACAATACGTATACTAAAGATCTACAGGCAAATTTAATAGAACTTAGTATTGTAGAGGTATATATATGTGTGTATATATATATATATGTGGATAAATACATTACGGTTTTGCATGAGTTAGAGTCTAGAGTCTAGAAAGTTCTAGAAGTGGCCAACGATTTTAAATTGATTTGATAGCATATTGTTTTTGTTTCGATAGCCCATTGTATTTGATGACCCATTATCGAAAGAAAATCCATGTCATAGGTTTATACACGTAGGATTAATGATAAACCTATCAAAATGAACTAAAACGATACATAACATTTTTTCATTAATGTTACGTAGGAAAATCGTTGTGGTGATGACACATTAGATTTTTGACCTCAGAAATAATAGTATAGAAGATATTCTTAAACTAGATAGATAAAAATATGTAAATATCCCATATAATAAATTTACTAATAAATTTTTAGATAATCATAGATCATTCTAATTCTATAATGGTTTCAAATTTGAACTTAAAATCATTTGATATGTTTTCTCTATCTCATTAAAATGGATATAATTTATTTGCTAAATAAGGAGGGATCTGAGATTTTACCACCTGGCTAACCTTTTCATGGTAAATGTAACCATCAAGTATTGTATACCATGTTTTCTAATGGATCTAAATATAACATCATTTCTAATAGGTCTAAAAATTGTTGTAGCTGGAAATATAACGATGTAAATTTGTAAATAATAAGATAAAAGGGTATAGGGCCAATCTTCAAGAGGAGAAGAACCAGATGACAAATTAATAAACGATAAGTTTATCGCTCGATATCATAACAAGCACGGAACGAGAGAGTTTTAGACATGATAAAAGTGAACTGAACCAGTGTTTACAAGAACAAGAACGGAACGAGAGAGTTTTAGACATGATCAAAGTGAACTGAACGAGAGAGTATTAGGATCTTTAAGAGAGAGGTTTACAAGAACAAAAACAGAAAGTAAACAAGTGTTTCAGCTAAGAAGTAGATTGCTATTTGACCATTTGACCTTGCGTCCGGGTGGGTTTTGAGCTCGGCCCAATATGCTTTTTTCTCTTAGCTGATCTCGCTTGACTCCTTTGACTCCGGAAAGATTTCTTCCGTAAAGAAACTGAACCCTATTTTATTGGGCTGGGGTCTTTTTCCCATATATATATTTGTCCATTCATGAAATTGTTTTCATAATTTATAATAAATTAGATAACAAATCATGGCAAGCACCAAGTATTTAGGTGTTGATTGGTTCATCCGCAATCACCCGCAAACGCAGCGTTTGCGGTTGGTAGCAGTTAGTGACGTTTTATCACAATCATATAAATCGCTGCAAGCCGTTCCGTATTGTTTTATACCGCTGAAATCCAAAAGCTGCTTCCCGCCAGCGTTTGCGGTTGCGGGCGGTAACGGTTGGGTAAAAATTTTTAAAAAAAAATAAAATCACGCTAGAAAAAAAAATTAAAAGATCGCTCTAAAAACAATTATAAAACCCTAACCCTACTAATATTCTCCTATATATATATATAAACCTTAAACCTCTCATTTTTTCTATCAAGTTCTAGTCTCTAATCATGACTTTCATATCAGTTGAAGAAAATTAAGATACAAGTGTCATAATACTTTGGTTTAATTCATTTATATTAATTTTTCTGTTTTCACTTTTAAAGTAAGAAATTATAAATAAGTAAGAAATTTTTCTGTTTCCACTATTATAAAATTTATTAGTTTTTAAAATAATTATTTAGTATTTATTTATAATTTTTATTAATTATTTTAAAATAATAATTTTGATATTTATCATAATAATCTATATTATTCTTTTTATTATAATTATTTATGATATTTATTTTGATAATTTTATGTTTAATCGCTAAAACAACTGCTGGTTTGCCAGTCAAAAATGTCCCGCAAACAAACTCGCTTTTAAAAATTTAACCAGTCGTGCAAACCGCTGAATAACGCTCAAAACCGCAATCATCCGTTTCCGCAAATTCCCGGACTCACAACCGCAACCGCTGCGGTTAAACCAATCAAGCCCTTAATGCTCGTGGCGAAGTCATCAAAGTCTCTCATACCACTTATTGCTCAAGTAATGCCTCTTGTCAGCTCTAAGGATTCAGATTCGGATTAGAATTAATAAAATATGGCTTGTATGACCAATCTAGCCTGTTACACCTTATTATCCAGCGATAATTATTCTTAATATTTGATATTTCGAAATAATGTAAAATTAGTCTTTTATAATGGATTTTAAAAACTGAATTTTCAGACAATATACAAAACAAACTACTCGTTGACTTTCGATTCTGACAGCCTGTGTAAGCTTGAAAATGTCTCGTGATTTTCTGTTTTAATTACTTTGATATGTACAGTATATAAGTTTATATATCTATATCAGCGAGCACTAAGTTGATCATACTAATCATTACTCAAAATTTCTCATACCATTCACAAATTTACTTATAAGTCAAAACAATCTCTCTCTCTCTCTTTCTCTCTCTCGACAGCTCTTGCTATGGATTCGGAGTCGGAGCTCTCATCACTCCTTATTCAAGTAAACTCTGTCTTCATCTCTACGGATTCGTATATCGTGAGGCAGTCAAAGTTCGCATCACGCATTACTCAACTAATCTCTCTCATCAGGTCTATGAATTTGGATTCGCTGCCGAAGCCAGAATCAGAGCTCATATCACTTATTAAGAAGTTACTCTCTCTTTTCAACTCTATATCAGAAGCAGAACCGGAATTGGAGCTCGTATCACGCGTTAATCAAATAATGTCTCTCGTCAGCTCTGTAGATTCGGATTTGGAGCCGAGGCGGGAGGAGAAGCTCCATTCTCTCATTAATTCAATCCTCTCTCTCGAGCCGAACCCGGAAATCATATCACTCATTGATCAAATAATGTCTCTAGCCAAATATATGAATTTGAGTTTGGAGTCGAAGCTCCTGTCACTTATTACTCAAGTAATCTCTATCCTCCGCTCTACGGATTCAGAAACGGATTTGCAACCAAATCTTGAGGCAAAGCTACTATCACTCATTACTCAAATAATTTCACTCGGCCGCTCTTTGGACTTGGATTCGCCGCCGAAGCCGGAGTCAGAGCTCATATCACTCACTATTCAAACAATGTCTCTCTTCAACTCTATATCAAGATCAGAACCGGAGTCAGAACTAGTATCTCTCATTAATCAAATAATATCCCTCATCAGCTCTGAAGATTCGGATTCGGAGCCAACGTCAAAGTCCAACCTCGCTCCACTCATTTGCCAAATATACTCTCTCGAGCCGGAGCCGGAGATCATATCACTCAGTAAGCAAATAATCTCTCTCGCTAGATCCATGAACTCAGAGCCGGAGCGGTACGTTTCCTTATGCCCTCAAGTAGAAGTGAAACTTGAAGAAGGCAAATTTCGTGTGACTGGAAAAGTCCAACGGGGGAGGAATGAAAAGGGGGCATGTGACCCTAGAAACAAAGATTTCCACAACATAACAACAGGAGATTACACCGCTCACTTTCGCTGCCGAGATTGCAATGGCGAGGACCATGAAGAATATGAAAAGGCTCTAGTCGAGGTCAAACACCCTCTTCATCGAAAACATTCTCTCCAGCTTGTCATGTTGAGAATGAATAGTAGGACCAGGGAATGCTACTGTTGTGATGAATATCTCAGTGGGATATTTTATTATTGCTCAGTTTGCGACTATGCTATGAATATAGCTTGTGTGGAGGTTTCACAACTCTTAACTATGGACCACCCAAAGTGGCATGAGCATACACTCATTCTGTTCCCAAGACAAGCTTTCTTAACTTGTGATGTCTGTGCCTTGGCCGATTCAAGCTCCCCTATGTATATGTGTCCCCCTTGTGACTTTGTTGTCCATCGAAGATGCATCAACTTACCACAAGTCATAAGGATATCCCGCCATCTCCATCGTATCTCTTATACCTCTTCCTTTGACCAGGGAGATCGGTCTTGTGGTGTTTGTCGGTTAAAGATTAACAATGATTGTGGAGGTTATACTTGCATCAAAAATGATTGTTCATATGTGGCACATTCAAGATGTGCCACACAAAGAAATATTTGGGATGGTAAAGATTTTGAGGGAGAGCCGGAAGACACTGAAGAAGAAGTTGCACCGTTTGTGAGGATACGTGATGGGATCATACAACATTTCAGTCATGAACATCATTATTTGAAACTTGATGAGAGCCCGAGTAGAGACTACAACGACAATAAGCACTGTCAAGCATGTATCATGCCAATCTCTTCTGGTAACTTCTATTCTTGTATGCACTGTGAGTTCATTCTACATGAAACTTGTGCAAATCTTTCTCGCAAAACACATCATCCGACACATCCGCATTTGCTCACTTTAGTGGTTAAACAAGTCGAAAGAATTCAGACGTTGCTTCCATGTTCAGTGTGCCTTTCCCTTTGCACTGGTTTCTTCTATAAGTGCTTTGAAAAAGGATGTCGCTTTAAGGCACACGTGCAGTGCACCACAATTTCTGAGCCATTAGTCCATGAAAGTCATATGCATCCTTTGTTCTTGACATCCAAACCTGGAGAGCGGAGAACATGTTGTGTTTGCAAAGCGGTTTGCATAGCTTCACAAGAGGTTTCCATAATTTCACATGATGCTCGCAGGGAAGCATTCAATTGCACTGAGTGCAACTTTTCTTTGTGTTTCGAATGTGCTACTTTACCTCAAAAGATGAGGTATAAGCATGATAAACACATGCTAACTCTTTCTTATGGGAAGGACACAAATACCATAATGTATTGGTGTGAAGCTTGCGAGAGAAAAATAACCCAGAAAGAGGGGTTTTATAAGTGTGATGAGTATTGTTGTGTCACCTTACACATTGAATGTCTTCTTGGGCGGGACGTCTACATGAAGCCCGGTTTATTGTTCATATGGTCCACTCATACAAAAATAGATGCTCTGGACAATAATAATTGTATGTCGCGACCTATTTGCATCACTTGTAAGGAGCGCTGTCCATACAAAATAGTTTTCTTAAGTTTTGGATATATATATTGTTCCATGTCTTGTGTACGTAAGTTTCAGAACTAGAATGTAACCAATACAATGGCTTGATGATTATTGCTCTTATTGTGTAAGAAACTTTATTGTTATTTGTAACTTTCTTTTTTTGGGTAAATTGTACCATTCCAAAACTCTCATCAATTTACCATATGTTAGAGATGTTCTACAATATAATCTAGCATCGGTATTTTAGTAAAATGGTGGTTCTATGCAGACATCTTCTTGTTGAGATTTGCTCCAGTTACTGTTAGGGGCTACAAGAACTTTAAAGCAGTTATTCTTCTCCTCATTCGAAAAAATGGTTTCATAGGCGGCGGATACCATTAATCTTTCAAGAGGCTGTTGAGACTTGATGATGAGAATCACCTGAATTGGACTTGAACCGGACTGGTTTCTCAATTAGGAGGAGTCGGTTAGAACTCTTTCTTTGGTTCACGGTTAGTAGATTTAAACCGGCTTGACTTTCTGTAATTGACTTTACTATATAAGTAAAGCGTGTGTGTGTATAGACTCTCTCTTAGATCTAGAGGTTTACCGTTGTAAAGAGATAAGAGAGAGAGGGAGGTGCGATTCTGTATCGAAGAAGACGATAGTGAATTGCTGGATTTTTGACAGGCCGAGACGTATGGATATTACTCAAATCGAGGTCCCGAACTCGTAAAATTCTCTTGTGTTCTTACTTTTTTGCTAATCGGTAAAAACGAACAAATCAAGTTCAGAGAGAGAAATCAAGTGAGTGATCGTTGAGTAAATGGTTTAGGTTCGAATCGATCTGCGATCTTATTCCGTGTTGTTGAGCTGGATTTCTCAACAAGTGGTATCAGAGCCAAGGTTTTGGGTAAATTCGAATCAATGGCGGATGTGAAAACAATGGCGGATATAAAAACAAGCATCGCGATCTTTGACGGTCAAGGCGATTTCTCGATGTGGAAGAAAAGATGTTCGTTCATCTGTCGATTCTTGGATTGAAATCTTTTTTATCGGATAGTGCATTCTGCAAAGTCGAAGAAAAGAAAGGAGAAGAAGAATCTGCCTTTGAAGAAAGGAAAGCGAAAGAAGAAGCAGATTGGATCGAGAAAGAAGAAAAGGCTATGAATATTCTAATCTTAAATCTTGGGGATCAGGTTCTTCGGAAGCTCGATGAATGCAAATCTGCAACTGAGATCTGGTCTACTCTTGAAAGGTTATACAATACCAAGTCTCTTCCAAATCGTATCCATCTTCAACACAAGTTTTATACATTCCGAATGATAGAGACTAAGACTATAGATCAGAACGTTGATGAATTCCTGAAACTAGTCTCGGATCTAGGAAGTGTAAAAGTTTCAGTTTCTGAGGAAGTTCAAGCTATCCTGCTCTTGAGTTCTCTACCTCAAGCCTATAATAGTCTAAAAGAAACACTGAAATATGGTAGAGAAACTCTGTCAATGGAAACTGTGATTAGTGCTGCAAAGTCAAAAGAAATGGAGTTGCGAGTAGTTAAAGCCTCAGGAAATCAAAAGACTGGTGAAGCATATGCAGTTCGAGGAAGGTCTGAAAGAATGGATACTGGAAAAGATAGGGGGAATAGTAGATCACGATCTAAATCAGGTTCCAGGGTAACTTGCTGGTACTGCAAGAAAGATGGACATCTGAAAAAGGACTGTTTTGCAAGAAAACAAAAAATGGAGAGTGAAGAAGGAGCTGAGGCAGCTGTAGTCATAGATGTGACTCAAGAAGGTGGAGCTCTCACAGTATCTGAAAAATGGCACGAAGAGAAGTGGGTTATTGACTCAGGATGTTCATATCATATGACATCCAGGAGGGATTGGTTTGATACCTTCGAGGAGCTCTCTTCTGGACAGGTTCTACTTGGAGATGACAATGCTGTAGCTGTTGAAGGGACTGGATCCATAAACATCAAAGCCTTTGGAGGATCAGTCAAGCAGCTTACAAATGTCAGGTATATTCCAAAACTAAAACGGAACCTTATATCTACTGGAACGTTAGATAGACTAGGATTTGAACATTCTGGTGGTCATGGAAAAACTAGATTCTATAAGAATGGAAAGCTAGCGTTGCAAGGTAGTCTAGTTGGAACATTGTATTTGTTGGATGGTAAAACAATTTCAGGTCAAGCAAATAGCAATGTGTCGCAACAGAAAAGAAATGATGAGACGGTTCTTTGGCATAGACATCTTGCACACATGAGCATGAAGAACATGCAGATATTAGTCAGAAAAGGAATTATTGACAAAAAGAAGATTGGGAATCTCAGTTTCTGCGAGAGTTGTGTTATGGGCAAGCACAAGAAGCTAAGCTTTCATATAGGCAAGCATGATTCAGGGGAAGCTTTGAGATATGTACATTCGGATCTTTGGGGCTCTCCATCAGTCACCCCAAGCTTATCTGGAAAACAGTATTTCCTCTCTATCATCGATGATTACACCAGAAAGGTGTGGGTTTTCTTTCTAAGTGCCAAAAGTGAAGCATTCTCGAAGTTCTGTGAGTGGAAAAGGCTCGTAGAGAATCAACTGAATAAGAAAGTGAAGTGCATGCGCACTGACAACGGCCTTGAATTCTGCAACAATGAATTTGATGAATTCTGTAAACAACACGGCATAGAAAGGCACCATACCTGTACATACACTCCGCAACAAAATGGTGTTGCAGAGCGTATGAACAGGACAATAATGAAAAAGGTCAGATGCTTGCTGGATGAATCAGGTCTAGAAGAAGCATTCTGGGCAGAGGCGGTGTCAACTGTAGTGTATTTGATTAACCAGAGTCCATATACAGCAATTGATAGTAATATTCCAGAGGAGTTATGGCTGGGAAGAAAACCAGGTTACAGTCATCTGAGGAGGTTTGGTTCTTTAGCTTACGTTCACACAGATCAAGGCAAGCTCAAGCCGAGAGCATTGAAAGGAGTCTTTATTAGTTATCCCTCAGGCGTGAAAGGTTACAAAGTTTGGCTTCTTGATGAACAAAAATGTGTAATCAGCAGAAATGTGGTATTTGTTGAGAACAAGGTGTATAAGGATGTAAAAGATGCATCAGGTGATAGCTCTAAACATACTGAAGCTGAAAGAACAAGTGAGCTAGTTCTTGAATCTGGATTGGGTTCGAAAGAAACAATGGAACCCAGAAGCACTAGTGAAGAACAAGAAGCTGAAACAGAAGAAGAAAACAGTTCTGAGTTAGAGTTAGAAGGGGAGGATGGAAGTGGCTATCAGCTGGTTAGAGATAGGCCAAGGAGAGAGATTGTACTTCCTGCTAGACTTCAGGACTATGATATGGCTGCATTCGCATTTATTGCAGCTGAGGAACTAAGTCTTGAGGAACCAAGGGAGTATCAGGAAGCTATATGCAGTAAGGACAAGGATCTTTGGAATGGAGGTATGGATGAGGAGATGAGTTCTCTTGACAAGAATAAAACTTGGATCTTAGTAAGAAGGCCGAAGAACAGGAAGGTAATCGGGTGTAAGTGGGTTTATCGACTAAAACCAGGTATTCCAGGCATTGAAAAACCGAGGCATAAAGCCAGATTAGTCGCTAAAGGATATGCACAGAAAGAAGGAATTGATTATCAGGAAGTGTTCTCGCCTGTTGTAAAGCATTTGTCCATCAGATTTCTTCTATCTGCAGTTGTGAATCAAGATTTGGAACTTGAGCAACTAGATGTAAAAACGGCATTCTTACATGGTATTATCGAGGAAGAGATATTCATGGAGCAGCCAGAAGGGTACAAAGTAAGAGGAAAGGAGGACTATGTGTGTAAGCTACAAAAGGCATTGTATGGGCTTAAGCAAGCACCAAGGCAATGGAACAAATGTTTTGATCAGTTTGTGATCAGTCATGGGTTCGTTAAGAGTGACTACGATCATTGTGTCTATATCAAGGAAGCAAAAGGGGTTTTGTGACTCTGACTTCTCATCGGATCTTGATAGGCGGTGTTCTATCTCAGGGTATGTTTTTACGGTTGGAGGGAACACAATTAGCTGGAGGTCAAGTCTTCAACATGTGTTGGCTCTCTCAACTACTGAGGCGGAATAGATGGCCTTAGTTGAAGCTGTAAAGGAGGGAATTTGGTTAAAGGGTTTGGCTGAAGAATTCGGTTTCAAGTAAGAATGGGTTGATGTGTGGTGTGATTCTCAGAGTGCTCTCTGCTTAGCTAAGAACAATGTACACCATGATAGAACGAAGCACATCAGTAGGAAGCTGCACTTCATCAGAGATATAATAGCTCAAGGAGAAGTGAAGGTTCAGAAGATCTCAACTCTTAAAAACCCTGCAGATATGTTAACAAAGGTGTTGCCTGTTAACAAGTTTGAGCAAGCTTTGAGCTTTTTTGGAATAGCCAGACACTGAAGTGTTGGCTGAGCCTGGTGATGCACGCGTTTGCAAAAGTCGTAGCAGTGATTCATGGTGATTATCAACAAGGTGGAGTTTGTTGAGACTTGATGATGAGAATCACCTGAATTGGACTTGAACCGGACTGGTTTGTCAATTAGGAGGAGTCGGTTAGAACTCTTTCTTTGGTTCACGGTTAGTAGATTTAAACCGGCTTGACTTTCTGTAATTGACTTTACTATATAAGTAAAGCGTGTGTGTGTATAGACTATCTCTTAGATCTAGAGGTTTACCGTTGTAAAGAGATAAGAGAGAGAGAGAGAGGTGCGATTCTGTATCGAAGAAGACGATAGTGAATTGCTGGAGTTTTGCCAGGCCGAGACGTAGGGATATTACTCAAATCGAGGTCCCGAACTCGTAAAATTCTCTTGTGTTCTTACTTTCTTGCTAATCGGTAAAAACGAACAAATCAAGTTCAGAGAGAGAAATCAAATGAGTGATCGTTGAGCAAATGGTTTAGGTTCGAATCGATCTGCGATCTTATTCCGTGTTGTTGAGCTGGATTTCTCAACAGAGGCATCCTCATATTTGTATAAACTTCATACCCACATTATCCTGATTCTTAGACACCCTTAGGTGAAAGATAGGTCATTCAAGATTGTTTCTTTTGTGTCATGATGTTCTCACCTATAATCTTACACATTCTGATTCTTGAAGTGGTTTTTATTTGCTTTATTAAATATAATAAACTTATTGTTATGGAAAGGAGTTGTTGGGAAGTCGATCGTTGACTTTTTGCACTCAGACAACCTGTAAACTTGAGAGTTGAGATATGCTTTTCGGTTTTTAATGATTTTTAAATATGCATAAAATAAGGGAGAGCACTAAGTTCTAAGTTTATTATATTCGTACAGTTGTCATATTAAAAATCTCTCATACAACTCATTATACAACTTGCGTCTCTTGCCAGCACTAAGGAACTGGAAGCCAAACTGTTTATTCAGGTTACCACGATTAGTAAAATCATATTTTAAACCACGATCTAGAACAAAATGATCAAAGAGGCATGATTTAAGATTAATTAAAGCTTAATTAAGATTATTTAATAAAATGAAATGTCTTCTTAATTTTTATTTATTTTTTTTATGACCAAAGTACGATCCGGACTTTTACCATCCCACTAAACATGTAGGATAAGTGTAGTCGTCGAGTAACCCACTAACAGATTTTCTAAAGATGTTCTAATGGATCTAAGAGCACCTCCAATGGGAGGTTTTAAGAAGAGTTTTTAGATTATTAGGGATTAAAAATAAATTAAAAATCAATTAAAAAGAAGAACCAATCCTTAAAACTCTTATTTGAGAACCTCATTCTTAAGAGGTTCTACACTTGTCACATTTTCATTAGTCTATTTTTATTTTTAGAATTAAAATTTAATTAAATAATTATACTACATTATAATATTAATATTTATTTGTTTAAGACCCCAAAATGAGAGCTTCACCATTGGAGATGGTCTAAAGCATGATACGATTTCGACTGGGCAATAGACAGAACCAACCCTAATGTATTTGATACCTAAAGCAAAACGTGTTATATAAATTAAAAAATACATGTGAGAGTTTGAATCTGGGTTGTTTGAAACAAAAGGGAAGAGCTAACAGATCATACGCAACTTAAGTAAATTTGCCGCTCCATATATCTATTCTATTAAAACAGAAGTACATTTAGTGCTTGCATCCAAACACTTCTAAAGTTTTTTTTATAATATTTTATTTTATTTTTATATTTAATTTCCGAAAATTGGTTATTAATTTAGATATTTTTAGATTTCTTAAAATCTAGGTCATCTTTAATTTTAATTTCAAATTAATAGAAATTTAACTAAATTTAGTTACGAAAATTTGCATTCAATTTAACTTAAATTCAAAAAAATAAAAATAAAAATTATAATTAAATTTTAGTACGAAAATTTAGATAATAATTTTAATACTTTAAAATTTCTTAAATACATGAGAGATTTAATTTAAAATTTAAAATTTAAATAATATCTTTATAAAAATGCATAGTAAATAAATATTTTATCGTATTTTATCATAATCAATTGGTCTAAAATATCAAATATTTGAGATTAATAAATATTTATATTATACAATAATATGATCGAGCTGATTAGAGTTATATATATATATATTTAAGGTCCATGAGTTAATTTATTAAAACATGTAAGATATTAAGATGATTTGAGACAATTAAACTAACAGGTTAGGCAGTTTATATATATATATATATATATATATATATATTTTTTTTTTTTTTAATAGCACAAATAGTAAATAAATATCTTATTATATTTTTTCATAATCAATTACTCCAAATATTCCATATTAGTAAATATTTATAGGGTTATACAATTATAATTATAGTCTTATACGGGTTAATTTGTCAAAACATGTAAGATATTAAAAATGATTTAAGACAACTAAACGAATGGATTAGCAAATTCATAGATATATAGATTTTTTATGTGTAAATCTAAATTCACATAATAACAAAGTTTATAATTAACATTAGATCAATGTATACTTAATTAACGCATACTCTTATTCTACTAATATCAAATTTTACTGTGTAAAATTAAAATATGATAACAATTTTTTGATTTAAAAAAATAAATAACAAAAACAAATTATATCTAAACAAAAAAGATAAATGCAACTTATATTAGAAATAAAAAAATAAAACATTCTAGTGCGGACGCACGAGGTTAAAATCTAGTTTTGTACTAAATTTGGTGCCTAAAGCTAGGATTTTATGCGCTTTAAGTCAGAGCCGGTCTTGAGAGTGGTTAGATAGATAAATTTAACCTCCTACTGTTATTTAGTTTTTCTTAAATAATTTAGGTAAATTTAATTATTTTTTTGTAATTTAATGATTAAAAAGAAAAAGTTGCTTCCAACAAAACAAATTTGTCTATTTATAAAATTATGCCTTCAACTAAATTTTTTCTAGATCCACCACTAATTATTCCATGTCTTGTGTACGTAAGTTTTTGGAACTAGAATGTAACCAATACAATGGCTTGATGATTATTGCTCTTATTGTGTAAGAACCTTTATGGTAATTTCTAAAAAAAAAAATTAATGAGTAAATTATACCATTCCAAAACTCTCATCAGTTTATGTTTTAGAGATGTTCAGCAGTCTAGCATTGATATTCTAGTAAAAGGGTGGTTTTATGGAGACATCTTCTTGTTGATATTTGCTCAAGTTACTGTTAGGGGCTACCTCCTCATTCGACAAAATGGTTTCATAGTCGGCGCGGGTACAGTTACGCCCAAGAGAAGCTTCTTAGCTTGAACCTATTGTCACAACTCACAAATCTCCATTACTCTTTAAGAGGCAGCCTCATATTTGTATAAACTTCATACCTAAATTATCCTGATTCTTAGACACCCTGAAAGAAAGGTCATTCAAGATTGTTCATTTTGTGTCACGATTTTCTCACCTATAATCGTACACATTCTGGTTCTTGAAGTGGTTTTGATTTGCTTTATTAGATTAACTTAAAAACTTATTGTTATGGAAAGGAGTAGTTGGATCGTTGACTTTGCACTCGAATTCCACCTTTAGACTTGAGAGTTGAGATATCCTTTTCCGTTTTTAATGATTTTCAAATATACATAAAATTAATAAGGCAAGATCCTCAAATTATGGGAGGGCACTAAGTTCTAGATTATATTCGTATAGTTGTCACATTCAAAATCTCTCATACCACTCTCATTGTACAAATTGCGTCTCTTGATAGCCTAGCAGTTTATTCAAGTTACCACGATTAGTAAAATCATATTGTAAACAACAATCTAGAACAAAATGATCAAAGAGGTATGATCAGTGGCGGAGCCAGAAATATTTTTACCAGGGTCAATATTAATATATTATATATAAAATTTAAATAAATTAAAATATTACTTTTGAAACTGAATGTTTAAAATAATTTATTTATTAGT
This sequence comes from Eutrema salsugineum, assembly GCF_000478725.1. Lineage (NCBI taxonomy): Eukaryota > Viridiplantae > Streptophyta > Magnoliopsida > Brassicales > Brassicaceae > Eutrema > Eutrema salsugineum. Next base: position 5,051,899 of record NW_006256901.1, on the reverse strand, counting down.
TTTGGATTATAAAACAGAACTAAAATAATGTATTATTGTTATAAATTTTATAAATTGTAAGTTTGTTAAATAAAAATACATATATGTAGTGATAGAAATATTTAATTTTATGTAAACAATACTAATAATCCTATATTATTATTTTTATTTTTCTGAAATACTGATTAGAGAAAATGGTATGATAGAAGATTTTTTTTTAGAATATTTACTTATCTCAAATACATACATAGTTTATTGTCTACATTAATTAAAGGGGTTTAACCAGTAAAATTGCAGAAGCTATTCTAATACACGAAAGATTTAATGTAAATGGGAGAGAAATGAATAAGGAAGTTTCATTTAAAAATATGCAAACCATGTCAAACCAAATAAAACAAATGATTAATGATGAAAAAAATAAAAAGGTGCAACCACCAAGGATTGAACCTGAGCTAGGGGGTCAGTGTTATATACATCTAACCAAATGATCTACAGACAACTAATTATATGCAGCTACAAACAAAATTTTATCAAATTCACAGGGGTCAGTTGACCCCCCTCATCCTTCACTAGCTCCACCACTGGGTATGATTATATTATTAATTAAAGATTAATTAAGATTATATATGTCTTCTTAAGTTTTTATTTTATTTTATTATTATTATATTTTTTTTTATAACAAGAGTGTTATCAGAACTTTTACCACTCCACTAACCCCCTAGGATAAGTGCAACCGTCAAGTAGCTCACTCACAAGATTTTCTAGTAGATCTAAAGTATAACATGATTTCGACCGGCTAATAGGCAGGACCAACCCTAATATATTTGATACCTAATGCAAAATGTGAGAACATAATTATATATAAAAACAATACATGTGAGAGTTTGAAACTGGGTTATTTGAAACAAAAGGGAAGAGCTAACCAATAGATCATAAGTAACTTACGTAAAATTTGCCCTCCATATATTTATACTAAATTTGGCGCCTAAAGCTAGGGCTATATGCACTTTAGGTCAGAGCCGGTTCTGCAATGGGAGTGGTTAGATAATTCTACTCTTGCAGAGAATCGATATATGGCCTAAACTACATGACTTCTCAAAAAGTGAAAACCACTAACCCTCTACCATTTGGTTTTGTTAAGGTTAAGACCTTGTGTTCACATAACCACAACCTCTATTTTTGTTGACTTTGTATTTGGATCCGGACAACCTGTATTGTTTGTATTATCTGTTTGGCGTTGGACAATGAGTGATATTTCTATATTATTATTTAAGGAGTTATTTCAAAAATGAAATTTATTTTGTAAATTATTATATATTACTAGTGAATTGCCCACTCTTTGCGTTGGCTAATATAATTTTTTTTATTTGGTTATTTAAAAATTTAATAGTAGTTTAGATTTATTTGTTTTTTTTTTCTCTATTGTTGAGTATATTTGTTCGTTAGATTTCTTTACATTTTAATGTTTGAAAACATGACCGTAAAAACAGTGTAAAAGAGAATAGATAAAAACATATTAATATTTAAATAGTTTATTTTAAATAGTTTTGAGATCTTTTGATCACTGTTCTATGTATTTTAGACGTAGTTTTTTGAAGTATCGTACAAACTTATTCGAAGAAGAAAGAATTAAACAATTTTGAAGGGTGTGAGAGAATTAAAGAGAAGTCATACATATTTATACTAAAATATTTAAAATCAAAAACCCTAATCTAGACATCACAAATACTATCATTCTGTTAGACATATCATTTATTGTTTTTTGCATTTTCGTTAGATTTGGCTAAATATCGGTTTTATTAGAAAAAAATGGTTGATATTTATACTAAATCATAAAAAGGTGAAAATTCTATAAACATAAAAAATCGTAAACTAACTTATATATCATAATAAGCGATATTCCATTAGTTAGAGATGACTTTTTTTTAATAAGTGATATTCCATTAGTTAGAGATATGGATTTCTTTTTTTTTTTTACTTTTTTGTTAGATTTTTCTTTTTAATTTTGGTTTTTTTTTTAATTTTAGAAACGGTTTGATTTGACAGCAAAATAAGCATTAAATCATAATAATTTAGAACGGTTTGTTTTAAGTTATTTTTAGTACACTATCACATAAAAATCAATAAAAAATAACACATAATTGCAAAATAGGGGCAAACGTTCTTTTTGCAGCGAAACTCATTCTGTGAAACTCGTTGTGAGTGCGACACATCAGCAAATCATTATACAAATAAGTATATAGATGCCATTACAAATATCAAAAGATAGTTGAAATATGAAATGATATAATAGTCTTTAAAAATCATGGAAGAGAATTTGGAAAGTATTAAAGAGTTTATTTATTATTTTTATTATTATTTTGAAAATTAAATATTTTTAATAATAATTAATTCATATACATTAAAAGAAAAAAAATAATTCTAAATCTTAATTCGAGATCTTATAAGATTTTATTGAAATATATATTAAAACAATAAACTGCAAAATATACTACTAATTTAACAAAAAAAATTAGACATGAAAAAAATAATTTTGTAAGAGTTTGTGAACTGACCATATAGACCAAAATCAATAAACAGTGCATAATCTTATATATAAAAGTTGCTCAACTTTCTCCATATGCTTGACACATCAACATTGGAGAGGTTGACACATGTCACTTAAATCTTAATTAATAAATTTTAATATTAAATTTTAAAACATTAAAAAAAATGAAAAGTTCATTTTATTAATTGATTTTTAACTAACATTTATATTAATGTTAAACAAAAATCTATGTTATAGCTAATTAAAAATATTAATAGATATGTATTTAATTTTTATATAACAGTAGATTACTTAATAAAATTTAATATGTATTTTAAATTAAAATTTAAGATTATTTATAATAAAATACTATTAAGTAACAAATGAAATGATGATTTAAAAATTCTAGTTTTCTTATTAATTAAGTATTAATTAATATTTGTATAAATGTTAAAAAAAAATTTATTTTATAAATAATTAAAAATATTGAAGAATATTTATTAATTTTAATATAATTATAAATTATTAAATAATATTTAATGTATATTTTAAATTAATATTTTAATATTTTAAGAATATAATATTAACAAGTAAGTAAGTAACAAATGATGATTATATTAATTTTTATAAATATATATAAAAAAAGTTTCAAATAATTGAAAAGAAAAACCCACACGTAACGTGCGGGTATTTATCTAGTAGAGTTAAGTTTTCTAAATTACAGGTTTTTGCTGGTTAGCCAAAATAATATTTTACTTCACTGGGTTAAGTGAACACGTTAATCCAGTATGACATCTTTATCTATCTAAAATCATTAGTTAGACAGAATATAAAATTGCTAGAAAAAACAAATTTGTTTTTAGGGGTTTTTGCTAAAAATAACCCAAAACTTGACTTTGAATACAAAAGTAGACCCCTGAAAAAATATTTAGCAGAAATAACCTAAAAAGGTAGTGAAAAGACCATTTAAACCTGTATGAGTAAACAAAAAACGGATGTCCTAATTACCGTTTACACTCTGACGAAGTCTACTAAAGTGAAAAAGAAGTCTAATAGTAGACTTCATTTTATCGAAATGAAGTCTACTACATAATTAAATCTATAAATTTAATTTTAAAATTTTTTAAAAATTGTTTTGGTATCAAATTTACATTCATAAATTCCGTAATCGTAACTCAAATGTACATAAATTATTAAATGGAAATGTATGTTTTTAAATTAAGTAGAAGTAAATTTATTATTTAGGTTTAAAAGTTGTAGACTTCTATATTGAAGTCTGCTAAACCGAATAAAATAACTTAACCCAAATTTAAACCGAAATTAAACACATATTAAACCAAAAATATCTATTTTAACCGGAAATTTTATCCTACTATATAAACCAACGAATCCTCGTAAAACCCTAATTTTTTCAAAGAGACTCTCTAATTCGGCGCTTTCCTCTGGCCTCCATCGCCTCTCTCACGATTTTTTTCGAAGCTCAGAGATCTGGTGTCCTCCCTTGTAACCAGAGAGTAACTTAGCGCTTTCAATCCGGTCTCAACAACTCAACAACGGAGAATCAAGCAGCTTCTGTGGGTTCAGATTCAACGAGAACATCGATTTTTTTAGATCTGCTTGCGAACGAGCTGTACACGAGGTCTTTTTCTATGCTGTTTCAGGTTAGAAATCTCTCTTTAGATTATACTCTGCTTTTTGTTTTTAGGAAAACGTTTGTTTGATCTTCACTGTAGGTGACCTCAACATAGTGAGCAACAAAAGAGGTCTACCGTCGACTTCCTCACCGCCGTGCAGCTTTGTCTGGGTATAGCTTTGATGTCTGGTTCAAATTGTAAGCTTTTTCAAGTTTCTTCTTTTTACTTATTAGCTGATGTTTTGTCCAGAAATTTTGGTTTTATTTAATTGAGATCCACTTTGAATTTTTTTTTTATTCATAATGTACTAAGATCAGAACTAATTTGATTTAGTTTAGTAATCAGATCTGTGATTGTGTTTCTCGGAAACCTCCTCTTCCTCTTCTTTATTAGATTTGTTACTTGGGTTGATGTTTAATTTTTACTCCTTTCATTTGCAGTATCTCACAAATCTCAACAATTCATGACTGTCATCTCCGAAAGCAGACTTCTTAAGTTGACTTCTTTCATTTGCAGTATCTCACAAATCTCAAAAATTCGTCACCGTCATCTCCATTTTCTCCACCATCGACATCGAGACGTGTAGGGAGTTTTGTCCTAACAGGCCCAAGTGCCCAACACAACAATTAAGCTCATTTACAAAACAGAACCCAATAAGTAAATAATTGATCTTCTATTTGCTCATGATCTCTTTTTGTGTAATGATTATCAATTTTGTCTGTAATGGTCATTAATTGTAATAATCATCAACTGTAGTAGTCTTTTAATGGTCATCAACCGTTATTTTTATGTATCTTTATCAAATATGTAACATAATCAAATTATTCTATATGGACAAAATATAATGGTTCAGAGTATGGTGCAAAGAAAAGTTCCATAAACTAATTCTAAATAAAAATTTTAAGTGACTGATTTTGCACCAGTTTTAAAACCACAAAATAGAAGAAGAATGGATTGGTGTTACATGTTTATTCAATGTCACAAATTTTTTGAAGTAACTGAATGTTGCATCAGTATTAAAATCACAAAGTATGTCAAATCCAAAAAAAAAGAAAAAAAAACAGAAGAATGAGGTTAGTGTTATTAACAAGAGAACTTAAAAATGACTCTACAATCTTTTAGAATTTTTGAAGATTTATTTTTATGGAGTTGATCATTTTCTGTAATAAAACACAAAAAACCATATTAGCAAACGAAATTACAAACTACATTATTGCAAAAATGTAAGTAACAAATTTTCTATATAGGAGACTTCGACTTCATCTGTAGACTGGAGATGAAGTCTATTCTTCCAAGCTAACTAGCTATTAAATCAACAAATTCGATTCTATAATAAATATCGACTTAAAACAAATGGAACTCATTGAGTAAGTAGACCAGTTGGTAACACACATTCTAAAACCTAAAAATACAAAAAATAATTTATATATATTCTGTAATTTTGTTTTTAAAATAATGATACCGAGCAGACTTTGTGTGCAGACTTCATCCGTAGACTGCTGGAGAAGTCTACTTTAATAAGCTAACTAGCTTAAAAATCAAAACTTCTGATTCAACAATAAATATCAAATGAAATGAAATGAAATTCACTGGGTAGTTCAATCACTTCATAAAAACCATTTCTAATCCAAAAAATAAAAAAAATACTTTATAAATTTGCCTAAAACGCGTTTTTAAAAAAACTACAATAAGTAGACTTCTAAAGCAGACTTCAAACGTAGACTAGCGAAGAAGTCTACTTTTTCATAGTGAAGTCTACTAAAGAAGTCTACTAAAAAATAGGTTATTTTTGCAATTGACCATTTCGTTGACTTTTCCTTCAGTAGACTTCAGAAGTAGACTTCCGACCAAAAAGGTTACTTTAGCATTTGACCGATGCATTGACTAACAAAGTAGACTTCTATTGTAGACTTCATGTACAAGTAGACTTCTCTGACAGTCTACTTTTGAAGTCTACTTTTTCAATAGAAGTCTACGGAAAAAATAGGTTATTTTTGCAATTGAATTTTTTGAGTAGACTTCACTGTGAAGTCTACTTAAAAAAAGATTCCTTCTAAGTTTGACCGAAAAATATAAGTAGACTTTCCAAAGAAGTCTACAGTTTTTAGACTTCTTTCTGAAGTCTACTGCAGCTTTCCGGAGGTTTATGATTTTTTTAATTTTTAAAAAACTTTGGTCAAACACTAAAATGACCTATACGTTTTTGGTTAAACTACAAAAGTAACTCGAAAGTAGACTTCTTGTGCAGACGTAAACAATAAACTTTAGAAAGAAGTCTACATTAAAAAGTCAAAATACGGTCAACTACAAAAATAACCTCTTTTCTTTCGTAGACTTCTTAAGCCTTCAAATGAAGTCTACTATGCTTTTTTTTTGTTTTTAAAGGATATCGAGTAGACTTCTCGTGAGGTTTAATGAAGTCTACTTTTAAAAGTCAATTGCAAAAATAACCTTATGTTGACTAGTAGACTTCAGTATACTTCACGAGAAGTCTACTTTCGCGATATGAAAACTGAAATATGGAGAAAATTGAAGTGCGACGATTACCTTTAACAAAATTGAGCTCAGCTACAGTTCTTTTAAGCATCCAGAACTCAGGATTTCACCAAAATAAGCAACCCAGATGTTAAGTAACCAGAAATCACCAAAAATGCATGACTTTTGGCATTGTAACTTAGCCTAGATGTTTTGGAGAAGAAATTATGAAAGAATGAGGAAGGTTATGAGTGAATGAGCTCAAATCTTTACTTATTACAGCTTTAAAATTGGTTAAGAAGCATTTATTCCATTTTCATGGTTATTCATGGTGGTTAAAGAAATTGAATAAGATGGTATTCTCGTAATAAAAAGGTTTTTAGAAGGTCCAATGAGACTTTAGCCGAATTAAAGAAAATCGAAATAATAGATGTATAATGGCATTTTCGTTAATAGTTTAAGTGGGAAGGATAAAATTATAAGAAAATGGCAAAAATCGGAGAGAGAAAAAAAGAGGTCAGTTTGGTGTTTAACTTTAAAAAATGAGTTAAATCTGAAATTCTCCTTTTTTTAATATATTTCAAAATAACTTTTTAAGAAAAAATTACTATTGTACACATGATGGTTGACTTTGTGTTCGTACAACCTGTTTTGTCGTGATTATCTGTTTCTAATTATTTTGGTTAGTATAGACAGTAATTGTGTGTATTAAGGCAAGATCGGCAAGCTATAGAGAACCCGTGAGAAACATACCAAAATAGAGAGCACGAAGCTAATTATCCTCATCACTCAAAATCTCTTAAACCAATTCAAATAATCTCTCTCCCCAACACAATGGATTATGATTCAGAGTCGGAGCTCTTATCGCTCATATCTCAAATAAGTTATCTTGGCAGGTCTGCTACGGAGTCGTATTCGGTGCGGATGTCGGAGCTCGCATCACTCATCACTCAAATAATCCCTCTCGTCAGGTCCATGGATTTGGGCTCGCTGCCCAAGCCGGAATCACACATCATATCACTCATGAAGCAAATAATCTCTCTCTTTAGCTCTATATCCGCTTCAGAACCGGAATCGGAGCTAGTATCACTCGTTACTCAAATCATTTCTCTGGGCAGCTCGAAAGATTCGGATTCGGATTGGGAGCCAAGGCGGGATGAGAAGCTTATATTTCTGGTTAATCAAATATTTTCTCTCAAGCCAGAGCCGGAGATCATTACACTCATTTATGAACTAAAGTTTCTCGTCAGCTCTATAAATTTGAGTTTGGAGTGGAAGCTCATACCACTCATTACTCAAATATTCTCTATCTTCTCAGAGTCAGAGCAGGAGCAAGAGCAGCAAGAGCCTTCGCGGGTGTCGGAACTCGCATCACTGATTACTCAAATATACCATCTCCTTAGCTCTATGGATTTGGATTCGCTGCCAAAGCCGGACTCCGAGCTCATTTCACTCATCAAGCAAGGAGTCTTTGTCTTGGGTTCTATAACCGATTTGGAACCGGAGTCCGAGCTCATAATACTCACTACTCAACAAATATTTCTCGTCAGCTCTATAGACTCAGACCCAGAGTCGGAGTCGGAGCTCATATCACTCATTGAGAAACTACTCACTCTCGAGACAAAGCCGGAGCTTGTATCACTCCTTAATCAAATATTCTCTCTCGTCATCTCTATGAATCTAGAGGCGAAGCAGTTTGTTTCCTTGTGCCCTCAAGTAGAAGTAAAACTTGAAGAAGGAAAATTTCGTATGAATGGTGAAGTGCAGCAGAGGAGCGATAAAAAAAGGGAATGTTACCGTAGAAACATGGACTTCTACAGGATAACAACAGGAGAAAAAACTGCTCATTTTCGATGCCCAACCTGCAATGGGGAGGACCATGAAGAATATGCCAAGGCTCCACTTGAGGTCAAACACTATCTTCATCCCAAACATTCTCTTACTCTTGTCTTGTTGAGCGGAGTAATAGCCAGGAAATGCTATTGCTGTGAGGAATATCTCTTAGAGGTATTTTATTATTGCTCTGCTTGCGATTATGCTATGAATATAGCTTGTTTGGAGAAGAAACGACCCTCAACTATAGACCATCCGAAGTGGCATGATCATCAACTCTATCTGTTTCCAAGACAGGCTTCGTTAACTTGCAACTTATGTGCCTTGACCCATTCGAGCTGTCCTTTCTATATATGTCCCCCATGTGAATTTGTGGTCCATCAAAGATGTATCAGCTTACCACGTGTAATCAAGATATCTCGCCATCTCCATCGTATCTCTTTTACCCCCATTTTCGACCAAGGAGATCGGTCTTGTAGTATTTGTCGCAAAGAAATGGACAATGATTACGGGGGTTATTCTTGCATCAAGCATGGTTGTTCATATGCGGCTCATTCAAGATGTGCCACACAGAGCAATGTATGGGATGGTAGAGAACTTGACAGAGAGCCAGAAGACGTTGAAGAGGAAGAAGTTGAACCGTTTGTGAGGATAAGCGATGGAATCATTCAACATTTCAGTCATAAACATCATCATCTGAGACTTGTTGAGAACACCAGAAGAGATTATGACGACAACAAAGAGTGTCAAGCATGCATCATGCCAATCTATTACGGTAAATTCTACTCATGTATGCAATGTGGTTTTATTCTCCACGAAATATGTGCGAATCTTTCCTGCAAAATATATCATCCAGTACATGCACATCCACTCACTCTAGTGACAGACGATAGCTATGTAGTCGATACTAGGATTACATGTTCAGCTTGTCCTTGGTTGTGCACTGGTTTCTTCTATCGGTGCAGTAAGAAAGGATGTCATTTTAAGCTACATGTGCAATGCGCCTCAATTTCTGAGCCATTACTTCATGAAAGTCATATGCATCCTTTATTTCTAACATCTAAACCAGGAGAGCGAAGAAGATGTTCGATTTGTAAAGTTTCAAGAAATGCTTACACGGAAACACTCAATTGCATTGAGTGTGACTTTTCTTTGTGCTTTAAATGTGCTACTTTACCACAAAAGGTGAGGTATAAGCATGATAAACATATGCTCACTCTTTCTTATGGGAAGGAGACAAGTACCATGGCATGTTGGTGTGACGTATGCGAGAGAAAATTAAATCCAAAGGAGCGGTTTTATATGTGTGATGAGTACTGTTGTGCTACCCTACATATTGAATGTCTATTAGGGGTGGAGTTTTACATGAAGCCGGGTTCATCGTTGATATACTTGGGTAGAAAGTTAGATGTTCTACGCAACAATAACATGTCTCGACCAATTTGTGTGGTTTGTAAAAAGCGTTGTCAAGAAAAAGTATATTTCCATTGTTTGGGATCAATAGCATGTTCCCTAGACTGTGTTAAGTGGCTGTAATTGGTTTAGAGAGCCATTGCAATGGCTGAATAGTCATTGTTACTGGTATAAGAAATGTGGATGGAATTTGTATTGTGCTGTACTGCATTGGCAAACATTGATATGCCCAATACTTTTGTAGTATATTTCAATGAGACATTTCACTGTATAGAAGTGTTACAGAATAGGATATATTCCAAATATTATATCGTATATTCTCCTTGTATATTCTCTACCTTGCGTATCAAGTCTCGTCTGTAACTATATATACTCGTCAATATCAATGAGAAAGGCAACGCATTCTATTACGATTTACATGGTATCAGAGCAGGGAAAACTCTAAAACCCTAAAGCTCTCTTCCTAAATCGAAGTTTTTTTTTTCTCTTCTACACTAAAATCTAAACTTGTTCTTCGATGGTTGATCCAAAAAACACCATCGTTACTACGGAGACGATCTCGTCATCTCCTTATTATCTTTCTTCGTCAGATCATCTGCATCATGTTCTGACTCCTATTCTTCTAACTGGTGAAAACTGTGAGAAGTGGGCAAAAATAGCTCGCAGTAACCTCATCGCCAAACACAAACTTGGTTTTGTCGATGGATCTTTACCAAAACCTTAGAACGACTCTCCAGATGGATACAAACCAACTCTATGCTCGTCGGATGGCTCTATGCGAGTCTCGATCCCAAAGTTCAGAAGGCAATCTCCTTTGTCGACAACGCTAAAGCTTTGTGGGATAATCTAAGAGTTCGATACTCTATTGGTAACGCCTCTCGCGTTCATCAAATTAAAGCTTCTATCGTCGGTTGCACTCAAGACGGACAAGATGTTGCGGACTATTTCGGCAAGCTCAAAATCATGTGGGACGATCTTGATGACTTTGAGCCGCCTATTGAATGCTGCTGCAGCAATGGTACCTGTCCTCAGCGAGTGAAGCAGACACAGCGACGTGATCTCGAAAGGATACATCAGTTCCTTATGGGTCTCGACGCCTCTCGGTTTGGAACGACGCGTACTAATATTCTTAGTCGTCACATGAGTCTGGATCAGATCTATTCTGAAGTTATTGCTGAAGAGCGACATCTAACAGTTGCTCGAAGCAAGGAGGAAAGGATTGAAGCCGTAGGTTTTGCAGTAAAAGCTGGAGTCAACGCTATCACAACTGCTACTCGCTCTACTCAAGGACCATGCACTCATTGTGGAAGGTCTAATCATTCCGTGGATACTTGCTTTCAACTCCATGGGCTTCCCGAGTGGTGGATTGAAAAGAATGGTGATTCTCGTGGTTCTACTCGATCTGATGCATCAAGGGGTCGAGGCAGGGGCTCTCAGTGCGGACGAGGACGCGGTCGATCAGCTCCGCGAGCTAATAATGCTCAAGTTGCTACCGATGACGTGTCTCCTGAACTTCCAGGCGTAAGCAAGGAGACATGGTCCCAAATTCTACATCTTCTGAAATCTGATACCTCACACAGCAACGACAAGCTTTCCGGTAAGAAACCTTGTGCTGATTTTTTGCTAGACTCTGGAGCAAGCCACCATATGACAGGAGATGACGATATGCTTGTCGACGTACACGAAATACCTCGTAGTATCGTCGTTCTTCCTAATGGCAAGCACACATATGCTATTGAAGAAGGCACAATGCTTCTTGGCGATCATGTTCGCCTGAATCGTGTTCTCTATGTTCCTGATCTCTCCTGCACTCTGATCTCTTTGGCACATTTACTTCGCGAGATGTCCTGCTTTGCTATGTTTACTGACAAGTTTTGTGTTATACAGGACCGCACTTCGAAGATGCTGATTGGAGCAGGTGAAGAGAGAGAGGGGGTTTATCACTTTCGTGGTGCAGTTTCGGCTCAAGCGAATCATGTTCGGAAATCCAGCAAAACACTGTGGTATGAGCGTTTGGGTCATCCATCTACGAAGATTTTATCTAGTTTTTTATCTACTTTGTCGGATTTTGATCATTCTGGTAGTGAGAATAGTGATTTCTGCGAAGTCTGTATTCAAGCAAAACAAACCAGATCTAATTTTTCTGATAGTACTAATAAAGCAGATGCATGTTTTTCTTTGATTCACTGTGATATTTGGGGACCTTATACACTTGCATTTTCTTGCGGAGCTCACTATTTCCTCACCATAGTCGATGACCATTCTCGTGCTGTATGGACCTATCTTCTTCTTGCTAAAAGCGAAGTAGCTACTCATCTTAAACAATTCATCGCAATGGCTAAACAACAGTTCGATAAAACAGTTAGGACTGTCCGAAGTGACAATGGCAGTGAATTTTTGGGTTTGCGATCGTTCTTCAAGGATCACGGCATTCAGCATCAAACGTCTTGTGTCTACACACCTCAGCAAAATGGTCGTATTGAACACAAGCATCGTCACATCCTCAATATGGCACGCTCGCTTCTATTTCAGTCTTGTTTACCCACGCGATTTTTGGGAGAGAGCATCCTTACCGCTGCGTATCTGATAAATCAAATACCTACGCCTTTGTTAGAAGGGAAGACACCTTATGAGATTCTTCATTCTGTTCCTCCTACGTATGATCATTTGCGAGTGTTTGGGTGTTTGTGTTTTGCAAAAAGAGCTTCCGCTAAACGAGACAAGTTCCAAGAAAAAGGAAGAAAATGCATTTTTATGGGATATCCTCATAACCAGAAAGGTTGGCGAGTTTTTGATATCGAATCTCAAGACTTCTTTGTGTCTCGCGATGTTGTTTTTCAAGAGACTGTTTTTCCATTCTCGGACGACAAACATGTGGATTCTCCTCCTTCTAATGGAGCTACACCGCCTGTGTTACCTGCTGTTGATGAGATTGTTCAAGTTCTTGTACCTCCTGTGTTAGAAAACAGGGGGAGCTCCTCTTTGGATCCAATATCTCCGGAACCAGTGCCAGTATCTTCTTCCTCTACTGCACCCGCTGAGATCACTGTTGCACCCGCTGAGATCACTGTTGCAGCTCCGACAGATGACTCTGTTTCTTTTGATCTTGGCATAGAACCTCTTGGTCGTGGTCACTGCCAGCGTACGCGCTCAGTTCTGCTTGAGCCATACCACACGTATTCGGCTCGTTGTGATAAAACCCTCGTCTCTCTCAAACCTGAGTCCTCATCAGCATCTTCAGGTACCTGTTTTTACCCTATTTCACATTATATTTCGTGTGACAAGTTTGGTTCCTCGCATCAGCGTTTTCTTGCAGCAATGACCATGGTTGATGAACCGGTCACTTACAAAAAAGCTGTCGCTATTCTTGAATGGCGTGGAGCTATGCGCAAAGAGATTGACGCTTTGGAACTCAACGAAACATGGACTTTGGAACGGTTGCCACCTGGTGTAAAAGCTCTTGGTTCCAAATGGGTATATCGCCTCAAATTCAAATCTGATGGAACTTTGGAACGATATAAAGCACGTCTTGTTGCACTTGGAAATCATCAGCAAGAAGGTATCAATCTTTCTGATACCTTTGCACCTGTCGCCAAGATGCAAACGGTTCGTGTTCTTCTCAGTGTTGCTGCAATCAAAAACTGGGAACTCCACCATATGGACGTTCATAATGCGTTTTTATATGGTGATCTAGATGAGGACATCTACATGAAACCACCACCTGGTTTTCTGCCTGCTGATCCGTCGCTTGTGTGCAAATTATGGAAGTCTATTTACGGCCTTCGTCAAGCTCCTCGATGCTGGTTCTCTAAGCTGTCTACTGCTCTTCTCGATTATGGGTTTGTTCGATCACACAAAGACAACTCTCTATTCGCATATACTCGTGGATCTGTTGTTCTTCATGTTCTCGTCTATGTAGATGATTTGATTATTAGTGGCAATGATTCCGCTGTCATCACTTCGTTCAAAGCTTATCTGAGTCGATGTTTCAAGATGAAGGATTTGGGTAAATTGAAGTATTTTCTCGGCATTGAGGTGGCCCGCGGACCAGATGGTATATTTCTCTCTCAACGGAAATACTGTCTCGACATTATTGAGGAGTGTGGTCTTACTGGTGCTCGACCTGTTGACACTCCGCTTGAACAACAACACAAGCTTCTTTCGTCTACAAGTCCACCTTATTCAGCTCCGGAGCAATATCGACGCCTTGTTGGTCGACTAGTTTATCTGACTCACACTCGCCCAGAGCTTAGTTATGCGGTCAATATACTAGCTCAATTCATGCAAACTCCGCTTCTTGATCATTGGAATGCGGCTCTCCGGCTAGTGCGCTATCTGAAAACTGCACCTGGTCAAGGCATTGTTCTATCTTCGAAGTCTCCAATCCAGGTTAATGCTTACTGTGACTCTGACTACAATTTCTGCCCAAATACACGAAGATCATTGACTGGCTATATGGTTATGCTTGGAGATTCTCCTCTGAACTGGAAGACCAAAAAACAGGAACGGGTTTCTCTTTCTTCTACCGAAGCAGAATATCGAGCTATGGCCATGACTGCAAGGAATTACTTTGGCTTAAGGAGGTTCTTACGTTTCTTGGTGTTTCTCACTCTCAGCCGATGAACCTTTTCTGTGACAATGAATCTGCGCTTCAAATAGCAGCGAACTCCGTCTTTCACGAACGTACAAAACATATCGAGAGCGACTGTCATTTCATTCGTGATGAGATTACTGCTGGTGTTATTGCTACGTCTCACATTTCTACTCACCAACAACCAGCAGACATATTCACTAAAGCTTTAGGTCGTGACCAGTTTCAGAACTTACGGTCCAAGCTGGGCGTTCTTAACTTACACGCTCCATCTTGAGAGGGAGTGTTACAGAATATGATATATTCCAAATATTATATCGTATATTCTCCTTGTATATTCTCTACCTTGCGTATCAAGTCTCGTCTGTAACTATATATACTCGTCAATATCAATGAGAAAGGCAACGCATTCTATTACGATTTACAAGAAGTACTTTATCTTGTTAGAGCATGTTCAATGGTAGATACTCTAATGGGGTTTTTAATAAATATTTTATTATAAATTTAAAGTTGAGAATCCCTCTTAAGAAATTTTGATTTTGCATGCTTCAATGGTAGAACCCCTAATGAGATTCTTAAAAAAAAACTCAGTATATATTATTTTGACTAATAATATGATTTAATTCACCATAAGTTTCTTGAAGTTTTGTTCTATGAATTGTGTGATTCAGAAAATAATGGCAAAGATGGCAAACCCTTTTTACAAAATAATGGTCATGTTTTCTTTCCAAGCCTGATCAAAGAACCCGTAAAGGTAACTCGAGCCAGAGCCTATACAAACAATAGAGTTCAACTAGTTATTAAAGCTAAGTATCATATAAGCAAATAGCAAAGAGAACTTACTCGAATACAGCTATGCTTAAAACTCAAATATCATAAGACAGAACAATCTGGTTTTTACCTCCATGCAAGTGCCACTACAAGACTAATAATGTCCTGCCTGAAGGAATAACAAAATGACGGAGAAACTGATGGAACAGACCTCATTCTTCCTGACATAATTCATCCAGCAGCTTTTGTGTCGCTTCATTAACCTCCACGTTTTCCATCTTCAGGCGCCGACGCATAGCAGGAGGACTCTTTCCTGCTGCTGCATATATTCTTATCAAATGATTCAAAGATTTCTGTGCCTACTTCATCTTTTCCCTTCTTTAATATCTCTACCAAATTCTCAGCTCCATTAACATCTTTCTTTTCCTCGAATTGGCTCATCAAAGTCCTGATTGTTTCCTGTGATGGTAACCACTTGCCACCATCTCCTTTGCCGATATATACTGCCTCGGATATACATTTGAGTGCTTGTGCCGTATGGTCACACCAATTTTTCAAAAGAATCACTCTGCTCCTATACCAAATTTGTTGTTTCTAGTGACAAAATATTCTAAAGGGTCCCTGCTAGAGCGAGTTAAGAAATGTAACGGGCCGAAACCCGTTACATTCCTTAACTCGCTCTAGCTGGACCTAGTGAGCTTCATTGCGTTAAAAGGGAAACGCGGATTCACTTGGGGGGGGGGTGTGGAGGCGAGCCCTCCACGGTATGGTTTCCTTTTATGGCTAGATTTAGGTTTTCCTTTCTCTAGTGGATTTGGGAGTCGGGTTTTTGGGGCTATAAATACAAGGCTTTAGGGTTGTAAATTATTCATTTACACAAATAATAAGAAAATCCTAAACGAGTGTTTGCCTCAACTTGCAATTTCTTTCTTAAGTTGATTGCTTTCTTCGCGCTTGATTCACAACAAATTTCAAGAGAAGAGATCCAGTAATTACTAGATGGTTCATCATGAGCATCCAAGACGACCACTCTAAGAATCCGGGAAAGCTGCTCCGATAACTCATCATCGGGATAGTCCGAAACCTCTTCATCGTAGAACTTCTCTGTGCAATGTTATTTGCATGTATTCACCTAGTTTTCTCATTATTTATAGAATAAGACACAATATTTTTTTCTCTTTTTTCTTTGGTCTCTCTTTCTTATTCACAACAATTAAAACGTAATATAATATTTACCAAAAAAAAAAAACTTAATATAGTATTAAAGACATGCAATGCATAGCTCAAATTCCAGTTGTGAATATTTTGGAGGTTTTGAAGAACAACCAAACAAAGTTTCAGATGAAAGATGGTTGTAAATATGGGATATTGGGATTCATAGGAGGGTTTTAGCTAAAACCAAGTATATTGCTTTCTTTCTGAATGTGTTTGAGACTTACGATCTTATGTGGTTTTCTTAGAGCATGTTCAACGCAGCTGTTTAACAGGGATGTTTAGGCATTTAAAAAAAAAAATAAATTTAAATAATACATTAAGCCAAGAATTAACGTTTAAACAAACGTTTTAAGAGTCGGTGCTTACCAGACATGTGTCAAAAAAAAATGATAGGTGAAAAGTGTGAATGCAAAAACCTTGTTTCTCTGTGTCACGGAAAAAAATCCACTCGTTCTCTATTAAAAAAAAACAACTTTCGATTTCTCCGTCGTGATCGTCCGGATTCGTGCCGCCGAATCGAGTCGATTCCTCCGACATTATTGTTCTCCTATTCTTGATCATGAGACAGTCGGCTGTGTCTCCGATTACGAGTTTTTTTTAACTATTTCAAATTTTTATTTTTTTTTTTATATTTTCGTAAAATTAATATAATCATCATTTATTATTTATTAATATGTTATTATAAATACTTAAAAAAAATTAATTTAAAATACTTATTACATATTATGAAGTAATCTAGAGTTATATGAAAATTAAATAAATATCTATTAATATTTTTAATTAGTTATAACATAAATTCTTGTTTAACGTTTACATAAATGTTAGTTAAGAGTCAATTAATAAAAAATTCTTAATTTGTTAGAGTAGTTTAAAATGTAATATTAAAATTTATTAATTAAAACTTAAGTTGACATTTGTCACTCTCTCCACTGCTGGAGAGTTATTTCTCTTTTATAATAAAAAAATAGAACTTCCTGCAGTATATAAAATAAAGAGAAAATTTGAGAAAATACCTTTTTATGAGTTTAGATTTTGAAAAATACACCATCTTTTATTTTTTTTTGAAATCTACACTTATCCGTAAATAAAAAACTAAATCAACCTAAATAAGAATTCTAGTAATTTAATATATATAAATCATAAATTTTATTTAAAAATAATAATAATAAATTTTAATCTAAGAATTAGTTTTCTCTCTTGACTTTCTTTTTGATACAAACATGTGTTTCCTATTGTGTGTATATGGACACAAATTGTATATTTTACTGAAAATTTTAGTTTATTTATTTGTTCATTAGACGATGTGAAATTCAGTTACTTGATTTAACTACACAACCAGATTTTAACCCCGTGCGTCCGCACGAGAATATTTTATTTTTTCTTTCTAATATAAGTTGCATTTATTTTTTTGTTTAGATATAATTTGTTTTTGTTATTTATTTTTTTAAATCAAAAAATTGTTATCATATTTTAATTTTAAACAGTAAAATTTGTATATTAGTAGAATAAGAGTATGCGTTAATTAAGTATACATTGATCTAATGTTAATTATAAACTTTGTTATTATGTAAATTTAGATTTACACATAAAAAATCTATATATCTATGAATTTGCTAATCCATCCGTTTAGTTGTCTTAAATCATTTTTAATATCTTACATGTTTTGACAAACTAATCCGTATAAGACTATAATTATAATTGTATAACCCTATAAATATTTACTAATATGGAATATTTGGACCAATTGATTATAAAAAAATATAATAAGATATTTATTTATTATTTGTGCTATTAAAAAAATGTATATATATATATATATATAAACTGGCTAACCTGTTAGTTTAATTGTCTCAAATCATCTTAATATATTTCATGTTTTAAATATATATTTATATATATATATATATAACTCTAATCAGCTCAATCATATTATTGTATAATATAAATATTTATTAATCTCAAATATTTGATATTTTAGACCAATTGATTATGATAAAATAAGATAAAATATTTATTTACTATGCATTTTTATAAAAATATTATTTAAATTTAAAATTTTAAATTAAATCTCTCCTGTATTTTAAGAAATTTTAAAGTATTAAAATTATTATCTAAATTTTCGTAATAAAATTTAATTATAATTTTTTTGAATTTTTTGAATTTAAATGAAATTGAATGCAAATTTTTGTAACTAAATTTAATTAAATTTCTAATAATTTGAAATTTAAATTAAAGATGACCTAGATTTTATGAAATCTAAAAATATCTAAATTTATAACTAATTTTCGGAAATTAAATATAAAAATAAAATAAAATATTATAAAAAAAACTTTAGGAGTGTTTGGATGCAAGCACTAAATGTGCTTCTGTTTTAATAGAATAGATTAAGAAAACAAGGCAATGTCTCAAACAAAACTAGTTACAAGCCATTTGATAAAGTCTGAAATTTTGTTTTATGAGATTTTAATTTATGTAGAAACGATTCATGTTTTCATCTTCGTTATCCTCATCTATGACATCATCACTGTCTTCTTCATCAGTTTGTTGGGTTTTTTTTTTTGTATAATTTATTCAGACCATCATTTTTTCCATCTGAGCACATGCTGATTATATTTTCTCTACTAAAGGAAGAAAAGAGTAATGAGAAGAAGTAACGATGGTAAAAACAAAGAATATGCAGATTAGATATATTGTAAGCCTACTAGATGAACTGTTTTTGTTTCTTTTATATTTGATGAGCATGAAGAAAGAGAGAGACGGAACAAATATAAATTGTTTCAGATTTAAAATCTTTCACAATCATTATGAAACATGAATCTTCGTCTAACACTTACAGTTGTACTCAATCCACCTGATCTGATTTTCTATATCTTAGAGAACAAGCTTGTTTGAAAGAACCATTACTCTGTTTTTGTTTAGAAAACTGAAAGAGAGTACTACCACAAGTTAAAAAGAGTTCTGTTTCTATGTTTTTTTTGTTTTAAAAAACTCAATAGTTGATGAATCTGTTTTATGTAACACGTTTATATAACACTAATAATAATATTTTTTGTAGAGATAAAGTTTCAAATATTTTAAAGATTCATCTGTTTTTAAATTTTAAAATATTAAGTAATTAGATATCAATACCTCAAATACAAATAATCATAATATTAACTATTTCGAATTTTTATTTTCAATTATTAAAATATATTATTTCTAATTAACTTTGATCAAAAAGTATTTTTACATATATCAAAAGTGTAGTTTAAAAAAAAAAAATAAAAACAGTGTATTTCACTAATGTATTTATCTAAATAGTGTATTTTTCCAATTATCCCTAAAATAAATTTGGTAGCTGAATACAGACATTTCTTTCCACCCCATATGGATAAAAGTAGATAAATACTAGATGAGTACCTGCGCATATACGTGGTTTTTTTTTCAATAACTTTTATTTTGTTTTTTGTTTAGAATTTGTTTTGTGGTTTTTTTGTTAATTCAAATTGTATATCATATGAGCTAATATATACGCATTAAATTCAGTTTTATTGCTACAAATAAATAATTATCAACATTTTATGTATTGGGTTATTTGAATAATCCCTTGATTGTCTTATCAAATTGTTTTGTTTTAAGAAATGAAAACTATATTGATAATTTATAGGCCAATACCCACACAGGTTTTTATTCATGAGTTCAAACTTATTTTACAGAGTTTGTGTTTTGGGAATTTCACAGAGTAATATGGAACCATACGAATGGTGGAGATCAAAGTCTCTCTAGGAACACATTCAATATCACATAAAGGAAAAGACGAACAATAAATAAGTTGTAGAAATTTGGAACTTAATGTGAAAACCTTTTCTCCACAAAAAAAGCAAATTATGTTAGATATTATTAGATGCTTCCAAAATTATGTAACATAAATAAATAAAAGGATTTTAAAGCATGAATTGAAGCAAATGAATCTTACCAAAATCATCAAAAAGAGATTCTAGAACACCTTTGCCCAAAGTGTATTTGTAATATACATCATTAGTTTTTTTAAACTTGTAATGATATGCTGACTGAAAATTAAAATAAAAAAGAGATTGAAAAGTAGATCAGCTACAAGATATCGAATGAACAATCCCACATCTTGTCTCATATTGGACTTTTCTAAACCCATATCCAACTCCCAAATTAGTATAATATTGTCCGCTTTAGGTTCAACTGACAAAGCCCGCACGGATTTGATTTTTGAGCTCCTTCCCAAAAGACCTCATACTAATTGGAGTTGGACACTATTTATATACTAGACCATATTGGTCTAAAGTTTCGATGTGGGACTTTGGATTGATTCCCAACAATCTCCCCCTCAAGCCAAAGACCCTATAACTCTTGATCTCTAACCTACAGCGATACTTAGTACCATCTTGTACATCTTAATCGTAAAGTCATCTTGAGGGGTTTCTCTTTCACACTGAACATTCAGTCCAATTCAGTTCTCCAGGTCCTCTTTTCTTTAACCTGAGCTCTGATACCATTTATTGGGCTTTTCTAAACCCATATCCAAGTCCCCAATTAGTATGATATTGTCCGCTTTGGGCTCAACTGACAAAACCCAAACGGATTTGATTTTTGGGCTGCTTCCCAAAAGGCTTCATACTAATTGGAGTTGGACACTATACTAGACCATATTGGTCTAAACTTCCGATGTGGGACTTTGGATTGATTCCCAACATCTCATATATGCCTCGACCTGTACTCGCAGCAGCAGTTGGTTTGAGTGATGCCGCAGTGGCAGCTCTGAAGCATTTCCCCTTCCTGATGGCATCCTCTTCTCCATGTTGACTGAGGATTAGTTATATATTGTCTGGATGATCAATTACGTGAGAAGTAAGTTAGTCAATATATTTGCATTTCGAGCAAGAGATACACCAATTTATTGTTACTATAAGTAACTACAATCTTACAGTTATTAAAAAAAAAATAATGGCTTGCATTTTGAGCATTCTTCTTCCATCAATCACTTTTATATTATCATTAGTATATGATAACACCGTATTTGTACTCATTTTTACTATTGATTTCAATTGCTTTTTCAAAGGTTTTAATCAGTTTTAGGAACTTTAATTATGATTTCTATGTATTTGTAGTTTTAAGGCTCTTTTCAGGAAACTTAGGGAAAATGATGGCAAAATGGAAGAAATCCACATTACAGCTCAGAGTCAGACTGTCAGATTATATATATATATCGATTAGGATATAAAACTCTTTTGCAACATCAGCCCTAGTTCGCATCAGTACACAAAATATTTTTAACTTAAACTGATAAGCATTTAAAAAACTACAAGCGTATGTAATCAAATGCATACCATAACGATGTTGCGTAAGGCGACTTCTCTTCAGCATGTTGACATGAATCAGCTTATTCATTCATATCAACATATCCTTTGAGGTCACCGCTTACCTTGTTTGTGGCTTTCATGGAAGAGAGGCAGAGCCGAGAAGACGCAATCTAGCACTTATTTGTTTCGATCTTGCTTTTCGTCGAATCAAAGTAAAATGAAATCTACGACGAATTAGATTTATAAGTTAGAATCAAAACAACAAAATTTCACATAAAACCAAGCATCATGAAAACTTACTTTGAACAACCAATCAAAGTGCAGGTCTTGGCTAGAACCAGCAACATAGATAATCCACTTAGCCTTCTCTTCAGGTCAAGGTTTTATCATCAGCAGACAGTCATCAAAAGAATGTGCATGCTGAAGCTGAACCATACACTTTGGTACAAACATATACACTGCAATTTATCAGGATTTTTAGAAAAAAAACATTGAAAGTAAATCCACCATCCGCTGTCTCATAGTTATAGCCACCAGCACTCTTCACAACCATGAGTGGCTTAGCTACGCCTTCAAGAACAATCACTTGAGCACTTTCATTATTCATTAACCAACATTGTGTGAGTCTGTGAGCAGAAACTCGCACAACCAAAAATTTGTTAAGGAAAACTTAAGGGATCCAAAATTTCTAGGGTTTATCGCAAGAACGGTAAGATCAAAAGAAGGTTTTTTACTAGAAAAGTGTTTAAGTCTTATTCCTCTCGAGTTGCGAAAAAGTTATATAATGAATCGCATACATCCTCTATTTATACTAATTCTTTAAACCGCCTAGCCGAAAATCTCAGGAGAGATTTTTTGAATATTTCCTTATCGCTTTGTGCGGCCACCGACTTAATGGCTCACCCAGGGTTCTACATGGGCTTCCTCGTACAGCTCGGCCCAACTCAGGTTAATAGGGGGCTCGGCCCATTCCGCTTTACGGCTTGATCCATATCGATTCAGGGCCTGCATCATTACGCGGCTCAGCCCATACCATTTGTACGGTTCAGCCCACATCGCCCCACAGCTCGGTCCGTGCTGCTTCTAGGGCTCGGCCCATATCATTTCGGGGCTTGGCCCATCTTGCTTCATGGATGGGCTCGGCTTGTTTCCTCATGGAACTCGGGTTTGTTAATACCTTTTGACACTTAGTCATTTTGAGATGGTTAGTTCAGCTAGGGTGGAAACCAACCCCAACAGTTAGCCCCCTAGCTCGTCGGTCTCGGAGACGAGAGTAATGAGGTATGAAGCTCTGAAGGATGGATTGACCATGTTCACCGAGCTGCTGTGGTGCGGTTTTGCCGAGCCTTTTCAAGGTGAAATGATACCAAGCCGTTGTGCTGGTAATGTGATTCCAGTGAGATGCCAAGCTATTTATTTGACGAGGCGATTAAGATGCCGAGCCGTCATAGAACAATAATGACGAGGTATTCTTGACAGGATGTCGAGCTAAAGAGGCGTCTCTCGAATGACAAGACATTTTGTACGAGAACGTTTGTGCGGCGCCGAGCCGTGTCGATGACGAGGCGTTTCTCAAAAGAAGGCCAAGTCATGTTAACAACGAGGCATTTTACAAGTGAATGCCGAGCCACGTTTATGACGAAGCCCTTTGTTTTTTTTTTTTTAAAAAAGAAAGCCGAGACATGTTAACAACGAGGCGTTTACGAGTGAATGCCGAGCCGTGCTAATGACGAGGCGTTTTTCAAAAGAATGTCAGGCCATGTTAACGACGAGGCATTTTACGAGTGAATGCCAAGCCGTGTCAATGACGAGGCGTTTTTCAAAAGAATGCCGGGCCATGTTAATGACGAAGCGTTTTACGAGTGAATGCCGAGCCGTGTTAATGACAAAGCGTTTTCAAAAGAATGCCGGGCCATGTTAACGACAAGGCGTTTAACGAGTGAATGCCGAACCGTGTTAATCACGAGGCATTTTTCAAAAGAATGCCGGGCCATGTTAACGACGAGGCGTTTAACGAGTGAATGCCGAACCGTGTTAATGACGAGGCGTTTTTCAAAAGAATTCCGGGCCATGTTAACGACGAGGCGTTTTACGAGTGAATTCCGAGGTGTTCTTAGTGAAGGGCACAGATGAACCGTTTTTGATGACGAGGTACCACTACAGCGTCGATCCACTCAGTTCATGAGACATTCTTGGATATGTAGTTGTACTGTCCGGACGGCTCGGTTGGCCTAGGTGCATTACAGGAGATGTATTTACCAATCGTCGGTTCCTCGAAAGGAAATCTTGGGTATTGGCGCGTGCAACGAACGCACCTAGAATTTGTTCAGACACCGCGGATCCCACGCGCTCTTATTTATTAATCTTTGCAGCTTTCCGAGGTCTATGCGGATCCCACGCGCCTCGGCTGTTCTATTAAAGGATAAGCCCCCTTCACTTCTCCCTCATAACTTCAGATCTTCGATTTTCACTAAAGGTAGCTCTCCCTTCTCTCTTCTTTCTCTCTCTAGTTTATTTATTTTTCCGGCTAGGTTTCCGAGGCCTCCGCTGTCTCAGATCTTTTACCGAAGAACCTTGC
Organism: Eutrema salsugineum; assembly: GCF_000478725.1. NCBI lineage: Eukaryota > Viridiplantae > Streptophyta > Magnoliopsida > Brassicales > Brassicaceae > Eutrema > Eutrema salsugineum. The sequence continues at coordinate 5,027,571 of NW_006256901.1, read as the reverse complement.
CGTGAAGTATTGTAATTTTTGTACGAGTTGTAAAACATGTCGGACCGCTCGGATGATTCGCTAGAACCCCTTTTTCACTACGATCCGAGCCGTGCAGACGGCGAGGAAAAGGGTGCGATAGGGTCCTCCGAGGCATCCGCCTCACTGAGCCCTTCCAACGATTTCTCCGAGGGCAACGAGGCGTTGAATTCTCCGAGCCCCTCTGGTGCTTGCGCTGTAAATAAAGAAGTTTTGCTTTGACGAGCTGCTCCCAGGGTCCTGTCAACAACGAAGACGTTGATTACGCCGCGGTGAAAGCCGAGGAGGAAGCGTTCCCCTTTGACCCAGTCGAGGCGAGACTTGAATTAGAACGTCTCATGGCGTCATGGGAGGAGGAAATCCAAAAGAGGGAAAAGGCAAAGACCCGACCCTCTTGGTTCCACGCTCTCTTCTCCTGAGTCACTCGAGGCATAACGACACTGCTTTGGAATCTCCGAGGCAGTCAAATTCGTCCTTCCGAAGAAAATTGATCGAGCCGACAAGCCTCTCGAGAATCATTTTACCCTATACAAGGCGTTCTTTGATCTCCGTTTTCTTTGGTTCCCAATCATACCGAGGGGCTTACGGCATATGATTGACATCTTGGTTCGGAGTTTTGAGTGTGGTCTCGACATCGAGCTGGGTCATCTGCTAAATTTGTTGGATATCAGAAGAGTCCCGGGAGGAGGCAGATTTTATATTTCCAATAAGTCTAACCGTCAGGTTATAGGCGGTTTCTCGAGCAAAGACCAGTTTTGGACCGAACGCTTCTTCTACATTCTGGTGAACGAGGCGTCGGTGGGCGACGACTTCTTCCATAAGACAAAGACCGTTTGGGGACCACTTGGTAGTTGATCCGAAGCCTTGCCTTGGCTCGAAGATGCTATGGTGCGATTTCTACGTTCTAACCTGGTCGTTTTGTGTATTGTTTTTTCAGTTCGGAGCATCCTCCCTTCTCTTCCTGATGACCTTTTCATTGTTCGAGATACTCTCGCGGCTCGGAGAGTTAATTGGAGGAAACACTTCACGTTAGAGAGAGTAAAGAGAGCCCGAGCCATTTTTACCGGGGTGTCCATTAGTTCTTCATCGTCAAATTCTTCAGGAGACACGAGAGAAAAGATAGTGGTCATCATGCTTAGGGAAAGGAAGAGACGTGAATCCGAGGAGGCCGCCAGACGAGCTGCCCAAGCATCTAAAGTAGAGACTGAGGTGGTGTCTCGAGAAGAGCCGGCAAACCTTGAGGGGGGTGATGTGGCCCGAGCTGCTGAAGCAGATGTCGCCGAGGCGACTACGAAAGAGGCAGCGCCCGAGGTGGAATCGGGTGAGATTGTCCCCGAGGCGTCTAGAGAGAACTCTGCGTCTTGGAGCAAGACGCCAACCGCCTCGGCCATTCTGGCCCTTCCGATATCATCAAGGCCCCTAGATTTAAATCTGTTGAAGCATGATGCCAGTAGAAAACGGTCAGCTACGAAAAAAGGGAAAGGGGTGGCCACTCAGAAGGACGAGCCGTCCAAGAATAAGCGCAAGCCAGCCTCCGGCGAGACTACGTCGCATAAGCTGGTTGTTGATGACCCGGCCGCTTCTGCAGTGATGTTTTTAAGTGTTAACAATGCCAACACGCGACTTCCACCTCCCGAGCAGCTGAGGAGATCGAAGTCCTATGCCATGATGGCGCAGCGCGGCACCAAGGTTTTTTCTTTTTTTCTTTTTGCATTCCCCTTTTCTTCCGTGTTATTAGTTTCGGCTTAGAGTTTAACACGCTTTTTTTTTGTAGTTCGTTGCGGCTATCAACGAGATGATGGCCGGCTATGAGTCGGACTTGGTTAAAGACGAGCGCTATTTGGAGGAGGCTTGGAAGGAGGCCGCAGCGGCTATGGGAAAGTTAAACGAGGCGATGGCCAAGGTCAAGAAGCTGGAAGAGGAAATTATAGCTCTTCGGACCGACGTCGACAAGGTGTCGTCCGCGGTTACTCGCCTCGAGGAGTCCAGGAGGGCTAAGAGTCTTGAGGTGGCTTTGTTGAAGAGGCGCATTGAGACTAAGGATGCCCTGTTTCAAGCTAAAATAAAGAGGGCTAAGAAGGAGGCGAGGCGTGAGTTGACGGCCGAATTCCAGGAGCGTCTCGCCAAAGTGGAGGATGGGCTTGCCAAGCTTCAGAAGGCCAAGGACGATGAGAATGAGCTCGGTCAGATTAAGAGCAACATCGTTATGATCGAAGAGCTTCGGAAACCCAACAGGTCGACTTTGGATATAGAGGAGGCGAAGTTTAAGAGTTGGGAGAATGACTACGTTGATGATGAGGCGTATGAGCGTATCGCCTCCGAGATCCGAGGCGAGATGGTCTTTTCACCTGTTCCTCCTGATTCTGTGGACACCTGCCTAGGCAACGAGCCGATCGAGGAAACGGCGGCTAGTATCGGTGTGGGGGATCCTACTGGGTCGAACGTTGGTACTCCGGCTCTCTCGAACCTCCTCGCCGAAAGCGAGACGCGCCGCACAGCTTGATCCTTGTCGCTTTTTCCCTCTCCTTTTTAGATTTTTTTTTTGTTTTTTGACAAAAATGCCTGGGCGGCTTTATCCATCTCTTATACTCGTACTTATTTCAGTATTTGTGCCTGGACGGCTTTATCCGGCTTATTTGTACTATCGAACTCAAGTTCACGGCGGAAACACATTCGCGACTCCTTCTGATTTCCTCAAATTGTTTTGATGCCTGCTGGAGGCGGGAACTTGATGCAGAGGTGATAGGTGGAAGGGATTGCTCTCATTGGGTTTATCCTTGGAGTCCCCATGATCACGTTGTAGATCGCTGGGTGGTCGGTGACCGAGAATTTGACGATCTTAGTAACTGCACCAGCCACCACGGGGAGTCTGATTGTGCCAATAGTCATTGTTGTTTCTCCTGAAAATCCAGTTAGAGGCTTAGGGACAGCCGTCACCTCAGAGAGGCCGATTCCCATCCTTCTGAGTGTATCTCTAAAGATAAGATCTACCGAGCTCCCGGTGTCGATGAGTACTCTTGCTATGTCATGGTCTCTGATCGTTATTTCGATCACTAGTGGATCAGTGTGTGGTCTATCTATCCCTGCTGTTTCTTCCTCGGCAAAAGAGATTACCGTGTTCGGGAGATTGGTCGGTTCAGTCCAATTTTTCTTCGCTTTGGCTCGGCGCTGATAGGCTTTGATAGAGGTTACCGTGTCTTGGTAATATTGGGATCCACCCATAATCATGTTGATCCTTTGCCTCGGCTCGGATCGCTCTTCGGGTTTGCTTCTCCTATCGCGCTTGGTATTGTCATCTCGTCGGGGCGGATTTGTGGGTTCTGCCACGCCGTTCGGCTCGGTTCCCTCCTTCGAATCGGTAGGGGCGAGGTCTTTAAGATTCACCGCACGCTGGAGCTCTCCTGCTGCCATTTTAGCTGCGAGTTTTGCTCCTAGGGTTTGGCATTGCGCTGTTGAGTGCCCGTAGGTTTGATGATACTCGCAGAACGCCTTTTCGTCGTAGTTAGTGGGCCTCCTTACCCAAGTGTTACTACGCGGCTCTCTCCTTCCGCGTCCAGCGCCTACTTGGTAGTTGTGGGCACCTCCGCTTCTTGGTTCCTCCGAGCTCTGCATCGTGTTGTTTGAGGGATTACCTTTCTTCGAGGAGCGCGTCAGGATTGAGCTCCGGATCGCTTCTTTCGTCGCTTCGTACTGCTCGTCCAGATTTTTTATTTCTTCTTCGTTCACAACGAAGTCTAACGACCGATGTAAAGCATCCTGAATTGTTTACGGCGTGTTGAGCATTTCCCGTCGAAATTTGGATTTGTACCACAAGGATCGCTTCAGGGCCTCGAGTGCAGCCTTGTCGCTTATTCCTTCTACTTTGGACACAACCGCCTTGAATCTTGCAATGTAGTCCCGAAGCGGCTCGTTTGGTCCTTGGGATAGTGTCCATACATCAGCATCGGAAGTTCCTCGATCCATGAACATCAAATACTGCTTGAGGAACAAAGCGGAAAGCTGTTGGAAGCTGCTGATCGAGTTGCGCTCCTGCCTCGAAAACCATTCCAGTGTGGCTCCCTTAAGATGCTCTACGAATAACAGATAATAACCGGCGTCTTTCTCCTGATCGGTCAGATATGCGCCTTCGGGTCGGTAGTGCCTTCGTAGAATGGGATTCTAACTTTCCCAGGTTTGGGAATCCTAGCCTCCGTGATTCTTGTTGTGAACGGGGTTCTTTGGGTTTCCTCGAGCATTCGATCAATCTCTGGCGCGACACTTGTCGCGTTATGCACGCGTTTCTCGGCCACTATCCGAAACATTGAAGCTCGCAACTCTTAGATCTCGAGGGTCTACGCGCGGGTCGTTCTCCTAGGTTGGCGAGGTCGCTCCTGATCTTCTCTCCTCGGCTTGTCTTTGTACTCTGCCTGCTCGAACCATTGGAGATTTACCTCTTCCTCAGTTGGGTTGTTGTTGCGAACTGGGTCGGTGACTTCGTCAGCCTGGATGCCATTTAGTGATGAGGCGAGCTCTTCTTGACATATCCGCCGAGCTGAGCCTTTTTGTTGCGAGTTCCTGGTTCCGTCATTTTACTGGGCGTCCACATCGATCACGTTGTTCTCCTCTTCATCGCCTTGTCGTCTTGAATTCCGACGAAGCGGGGGCGGCTCGGTCATGTTGATTCGGGTAGCTGCGGGAGTTTGTTCGCCGAGGAGACAAAACAATGGCGGAGCCATGGGATTTCTTATGCCACTACCTGAGGCTCCTGCAGGTGTTGAGAAATCGAAACGTCTCCTAACTCCATCTGTCGGGTCGGAGATCCTGGCTCTCCAAGTTGGGTGCCTTCTTTCGGCCGTCATTGCGTCAAGTCTCTCCGTAATCGCCTCGTTCCTCTTGTCCTGCTCGTCAATTTTCTTCATCAATGTGGCCATCATGTTTCACATATCCTCTTGGGCTTCGGTGGTCTTCGCTGTCGTGCTTGATGGTGGAGCGTCCTTCTCCGCGCCGTTGTTGTTGTTGTCGTCTCCGGGTGCGTCCGATGCCATGTTCTTTGGATCTTTAGCTCTTGACAATATTGAGTAAGAAAATTTTGATTCCTCACAGACGGCGCTAATTTGTATGAGCCAAAACTCGCACAACCAAAAATTTGTTAAGGAAAACTTAAGGGATACGGAATTTCTAGGGTTTATCGCAAGAATAGAAAGATCAAAAGAATGTTTTTTACTGGAAAAGTGTTTAAGTGTTATTCCTCTCGAGTTGTGAAAAGTTACATAATGAATCGCATACTTCGTTTATTTATACTAATTCTCTAAACCGCATAGCCAAAAATCCCGGGAGAGATTTTCGGAATATTTCCTTATCGCTTCGTGCGACTAGGGTTCTTCATGGGCTTCCTCATACAGCTCGGCCCAACTCAGGTTAATAGGGGGCTCGGCTCATTCCGCTTCTTGATCCATATCGATTCAGGACCTGCATCGTAAGCGGCTTTGCCCATACCATATGTACGGTTCGGCCCACATCGCCCCACAGGTCGGTCCGTGCTGCTTTTAGGGCTCGACCCATATCATTTCGGGCCTCGGCCCATGTTGCTTCATGGATGGGCTCGGCTTGTTTTCCTCATAGAACTCGGGTTTGTCAATACCTTTTGACACTTATTCGTTTTGAGATGGTTAATTCAGCTAGGGTGGAAACTGACCCCAACAAACATCTTACTTCTTAACTATTCAATAGCTTGAGGGATTTAAGGTATGTAAAAGCTTTCTCCCTGTTATGTTACAACTTACAACCCATCCATTTATCAGTTTTGATTTTCATTATGGGTCACTAATATCATGCCGTATAGAAATAAAAAAAATTGATGTGGAGAAATTTCTTACCTTGTCTTCAAGCTCAACTCCGAGTCATTGATAAGTTTTAGTAATATCACTTCGCCTGATTTCAGAAATCTTAGCCTGAACCTGGCGATGCATAGGATCCCCACTATACCCAAAAGGTGATTTTGTTTAGAAATACAGTGGATTAGATAGTAATGCAACCAAGGAATTCATATTCTTTGCTGCAGAATTTTGAATTGACTATTGTTGTAAGCCTAGCCATTCCGCAAAAGTCTTGATAGAACATCACACCAACTATTAATCAAAACATCTAAACTGAGACATATGGTAACATAAATTAAAAGACCAATAATCAAACTGTAACACTTATGCAAACTTGTAATCCTCACTTGATTTATCATCTATACCTAAGAGAGAGTTGTCCTAAAACTGCATTTGTCAAGATTCACGAACAAAGGTTCAATATTTTATATCTACTTCCTTTGGTTTAAAAATTTAATATCTACTTCAATGAATTTTTGGAAGATTATGTACCTTGATTCTTCCGTTCCAATCCAATTTCAATATATGTGGTCTTCAATTTCAGTTATAGCCGTTTATCTCTCCGAAATGGCCTTACAAACCCGGTCCTGTCTGATGTGCTCAGGTATTAACTTTAGTTTCCTGCAAGTGCACATGTACGTTGTAGTACTTAGGGGTCGATCCACTGAAGATCAAGTAACTGGAATACGAGTTTACTTGAGATGAGAACTAAGCTAAGATGAAAATATGGGTGTTTGTCTGGGGGTTGTGAATAGTGACAAAAATGACAAATAATAATCTTAAAAACAAGTAAACAATAAGATCAAATCAATACGAGAAGGTGTTGGGCGTTAGGGAATTCGCCGGGAATCATAGACTAGATGACAAGAGAACTAAACATAGAGTTTTCTATAGATATGTTCATGAAATCAAACCAAGACTAACCTACTCATAGTAGTATTTAATCACAAATCCATTCACCCAGATTTACTAAACTCCCATTCAGTTCTCTAAGTGTCTAGACAAATTAGTTTGATAACTTCACAAAACGCTTTAGATCGACTCACACCTTCTAAGAGAATTTTTTCATCTAAATATGGTTAATCGATTCAACAACACTTTCGGTGAGTAATTCAACTTAATCGCAGTAGCTAGATGGTCGATCCAAGCCACATAAACGAAACACAAATTTGGACGAAGAAATCTAAAGATAAACCCTAATAAAACAAACCAGAAACCAATCAATGAATTTCCTTTGAAAGATCCCTTAAAACCCAACAAGGGAATTACTCAATCATAGTGTATAAGAACATCACAGAAGTATTGTAGTTTGCTGGAAATTAAATAAGAGAAATGTAAAGAATCAAGAACGAAGATGAAGATGGAGATTGATGATGGATCCTTCGGCGACTCCTTCTTCTCCCGAAGACGGCAACTCCGAAGGTATGCGCACTCTTCTCTGCTCTCTCTCCACGACTTGGTCATTAGAATGACCTAGAACGAGTATATATAGCCTTCTAATTCGTTGGAAACGTCTAGGGTTTGAAAAATAAGTAGTGGGCTGAACTTGGGCTTGAATTAGGTCATTTTCGGACGTCATTGATGTCTGGCTGTGGTTGCGGTGGTCCTGACCGCGGGGAAACCTTGTCTGGCCGCGGTCGCGGCTTATGCTCTCCTTCGAGACTGCATTTTCTGCCTTTAGTGCATCAGGAATATCTGAAGATCTAACCATTGGATTGTCTCTAAACAAATTAAATTGGAAAGCTGGTTGTCTCCTCTATGCTGTCTCAAGGTTTGGGAATGATCAGACGGTGAAAAGGTATTCCTCGAGTGCCATACTTCTGAAAGGTATGCATTTATCCAAAATTGCTCATTTGTTCCAAATTGAACATCTTTAGTCCAAGTTTTCTAAAAAGTCTTTTAAAACTCTAAAACAAACTGAGTGTATCCATCTTGTCCATCTTCTACTATCATATTGTGCAATATGATACATGCTCTCATAATCATTCCTATTTTTTCCTTATCCCAAATAAGAGCTGGGTTTTTCACTACGGCAAATCGGGCCTGCAAGACGCCAAAAGCACGTTCGACATCTTTTCAGACGGATTCTTGACATGTAGCAAATAACGATGCTTTCAGACCTTGAGGAAGTTGAATAGATTGGGTAAAAGTAGCCCATTTTGGATAAATACCGTCTGTTAGGTAATACATCAAATGATACTCGTGTCCATTGACGTAGTATTGCACTTTAGGAGCTCGACCTTGTAATATGTCATCGAAAACAGTGGAGTGATCAAGAACATTAATATCGTTTAAGGTACCTAGAGGTCCAAAAACGCGTGCCATATCCAAAGATCTTGTGATGCAACAGCCTCTAAGACGATTGTCGGGTTTTCTGAACCACAAGTATATTGCCTTTTCCAAGCGGTAGAGCAATTCTTCCACTCCCAATGCATACAATCGATGCTCCAATATCGAGTAGTCGATGAAGATCTTCTGGTGTGGGTTTCCTAAGGTACTCATCTCCAAACAAATGTATTATTCCTTCCGTGAAATGTTCCAAGCATAAAATTGCTGTACTTTCACCGAGGCGGAGATATTCGTCAACCGCGTCAGCCGCACAACCATATACCATCATACGGATTGCTGCTGTACATTTTGTGGTCCAGATAGACCCACCCTACCGTCACCATTTATTCTTTGTTGAAAGTATGGAACTTCATTGGAGATTCGATCCAAAATACGCATGAACATGGACTTGTTCATTCTAAAACGGCGTTGAAATATATTTGGCAGGTATGTTTTATTTTCAGAGAAATAGTCATTCCATAAGCCCATAAGCGGATATGACCTTGTTCGCGGTCTCTTTAAATATATGCTCGTTTCTTCTTTTTCTTTTTTGTTGCTTGACGTTCAAGTGCAGCATTAAACATATTGTTGAACTTTTGATCAAAAAGTTTGAGCAAAATATTCATCAACTGAATCATCTATACCATTGCACGAAGATGATGCCATAGTTTAAGATATTTTTTCTATATTTGGTAGAGAAATTGAAGAAGAGAAGTGAAGGAGTTTTATGATGAAGTTTTTGTATAGAGAAATAGAAGAGAACAAAAAGTTAAGTGAAGGAGTTTTCATTTAGAGAAATAGAAGAGAAGAATAGAAGTGCAGGATAACAAGCTACGAGAAATTCTCTAAACACACAAACACACATATATATATATATATATATATATATATACGGAAGTATGCAACATGTGGCGACAATAATCAAAAAACATTGTGTGGCTTACAGTAGTTTGTCCACAAAATATAGTACATCCGTGACTGATAAAAATCCAAAACAATGCAATACAAACTTTGATCCGTGACCTCCAAATCCAAAACAATACAATACAAACAAAATAGACATGTCTAAACTCTAATCCGTGAAGCTGCATGGAGTCAAAAGCTGCCTTGACAATTGGCACAAACAATTCGAAGTCTTGAGATAACACATGACCTGTAAATGAGAACAAGTGCAAATCATTAACAAGGCTGCCTTAACTTAGTGAAACAAAAGAGAACAAGTGAGAATAAGTGCAAATGAGAACAAGTGAGAACAAGTGCAAATCATACATTAACATATAGATAGTTCGTACAATATTCGTAATCCGAGACATCAAGGTTCATACATTAACTTAACTAAATTGAAACTAAAACATCTCATACAACAAATCAAGACAACATCTAAGAAATTAGGCTGTCCTTTAGCACCTCCTCTTTTTCAGAAAGTGGAACGGTTCTGGCTAGAAGACCATCAAGCAATTTTTGTTTAGATAGACTCTCTTTGATTGCTAAGTCTTTTTCCTTTATCTCCCAAATGCTCCTTAACTCCACGACCTCCTTGCTGTCTTCCTTACCACCGGTTTTCTTTTTAGCTTGAGCATTTGCAGCCTTGACTCTAGGCGAACGAGAAATGGAAACATCATCGCCGATGCTTTCAGGTTGTGAGCATGTTGACTGACTAAACCCTTTGTCAACCTCTCTTCTTTTCGGCCTTGAAACCTCTTTGACACAAGGTGTTTAACACCATTTCTGGCTATGGAAAAACTATCTCCAAGCATGCTCCAGGCTGAATTTGAACAAGTGGTCATTGTAAAAGATCTCATGCGCCGCCTTCATGACATCATTGTAGTTCTGTCCACTCGATTTCTCCTTCAGCCTCGTAACACCCAACAAATTTACACACCTGGTCATTTATCCTCCCCCACCTCTGCTTACAATGGCTGGCTTCTCTTTTGTGCTGCCCCACAAGTTGTGGAGATTCCAAAAGGTTCCGAATATTTGCTCATTCGACACCACCAGGTCCTTGCTCGTATTCAGCCATGCGCTGGTGAGAACCACATCCTCCTTTGGTGACCACTTCCTTCGTTCTTTAACCTGCTCCACACTCACACTTGGATCATCAGAACCTTGTGTACTAAACACAGGTACCTCTGATGATCCAAGTTCGATAATCACTACAAGAAAACATGAATTTAGCGACACCAGAAACTGTCGGAAAGTAGTCGTAAATCAGCCAGTTACGTCTGATTAGCGACTGAAACAAGTAGTCTCTAATCTTTAGTCGCTAATTAAAACAGTCGTCAAATAGTCGTACGTTTGCGACTGAATTACGACTAAATTGCGTGTGATATAAATTGCCGTAAATCAGTCGTAATTTCGTCGGCATATTTAGCGACTATTTTACGACTAAATTTGCGACTCTATTACGACTAAAATGCAGTCATAATTATAATATCAGAATAGTAGCTATTTAGTCGTTAAAATAAACAATCATTTTACGACTGTTTTGTGACGCATTTACCTACTTATTTGCGACTGTTTAACGACTGCTGCCGAGAAATGAATAGTAATTTGTTACAATATTACGACTGTTTTGTGACTGATCTGTGACTATTTCCCGACTAATTTAAGACTGCTTTGCGACTATTTTGAGCATCTTTTTTGCAATTTGATATTTGCTATTTAGAAACCCCCAATTTTGAAAACCTGTTTATAAACAATGCTATAAAAGGCAAATTTGAATTCTAAAACCATGATCAATATTTAAAAAGCCAAAAACCAATAAATTCATCATCATAATAAATACATTCATACAAACCCAAAAATCTCAAAGGGTTTCTATATACAACCATTATAGAGAAGTACAAAATGAGAAGAGATTGATGTGCGTGTGTCGTGAGGGTTGTCAAGTTTTACCCTAAATAAAATCAATAGCCGCAAGTGCACAGCTGATCGACTGTAGTACTTAGGGATCAAATCCACAGGGAAAGAAGATCTTTCCTGCAAAAGCCTTCGAAATAAATATAAAGTAAGGAAGTCTAGAACCAGGCGATTTTGGTGAGGGTTTTGGTGGTGTGTTTAAAACGTAAAAATGAATCTGAAAGAGAAAATACGGGAATTAAAATGATCTAATAACTAAACTTAACGAAAACGACTAAAAGGAGAAAACGGCTAAACCTAATTGCTTTAATGAAAATCGATTGAAAGAGTAAAGATACTAGACTAAAGCTTGAATAAAAATCGGTGTAAATCTATTGGAAAGAAGGCGATGGGGTTCAGGGAAGTTTTCTCAGGGGTATGAACGATTCAAAACATTGCTAGAGAGTAAATTTGATAAGATCTTAGCTTAAACTTTTCAAACTGGAGTCACGGACGTATAAATACGCCACTGTCGTAATCATAGACAACTATCTCTCTCAACCCTGACCAGTAGGTTTCCACTCTGGCCCTGGAAAAGAAGAGGTGCATTATGTTTAAGACTCGTCAGCATTCACAAATTGCCCATAGGTAGATTTTCACTCCTATGTTTGTTTTGCTCTCCCAAACTGGATCTGACACCGGATGAACACTTTCATGTCACCAAGCATCTGGATCAGATTGTAGTTCATGACGCTACTCTCATGCAATAAAAACGAATTCAGAAGAAAAAGTTCTAAGATTCGGCTCAATAGCTCATGGAATTCTCACCGAACGTATATATCCCCATCGAAAATCCCTTAGACCCAACAATAAAACTACTCAGACATGATAAACGAAATCAAAACATAGTATTAAAAAGTAGTACAGAAACTGAGCTAGACCGAAATTGAAAAAGAAAGAACAAGGGTTCAAGAGATAGATCTCTCTCTCCCTAAAACCTAAAAACAAAGCTTAAAGTAAAATTTCTGTAAAGTATTTCGTCTCTCTTCTTCTCCCTTTTTAAAACGACCTAAATGATATGTATTTATAGTCTCGAATGCTCTCTGGTCTTTAGGGTTCCGGAATTGAGGTTAGGAAAATGATACAGGCTTCAGAAATGGGCCTTCAAACTTGGACCGCGGTCGGGATATGCGTGACCGCAGGGAATGGATGGCTGGCCGCGGTCGGGATGCTTGTGACTGCGGGGAATGGCCTGTTGGCCGCGGATGGAAACGCTTGCCGGCTGGTTTACCGGACATCTTGCTCTTCGCGTATCTTTTGATTGAACCGTTGGATTGCCAAGCTGTAAAGTGTGCTGGAAAGCTGATACTTCCATCTTTGAGATCTCCAAATTTGAGTTGGATCAGACGGTGAGAAGGCCTTCAATCAGGGGTGAACTTCTGACGGTTTGACTCTGAGCTAAAATTCTGGTCTTCTATCCTTTTTGTTAAGCTTTTCCCTAAGTTTCCTGAAAAGAGTCTTGGAACTACAAATACTAGAAAAACGTAATAAAAGTACTTGAAAGCAATAAAAAACATGGAAAAAAAATTTCAAATCGATCCATAAAAGTGGTCAAAATACGGTGTTATCAGAGACATACTCTTCTAAGGTTTCCGAGACATTAAAAAGAGTCCTAAGGTTCCAAGACATAAAAAAGTGAGAAGAGACCTACTCAGCTAAGGTGGTACTTGATGTTTGAGTTACATGAGTTGTCGGAGCAGCAGGCGGATCAGCAGGTGTTGGAGTGGTAGACTTCGCAGCAGGAGTGGTCGACGGAGGAGTTTGACTAGCCAAAAAATCATTGAACCGTGGATCAGTTTGAGTCAAGTACCTTTCAACCATGGTGAGCTTCTCGAGCTTGGCTTGTTGCACAGCTGAAGCTTTGGCAAACTCTTCATCACGTCTTGCATTCTCAGCCGCTTAGAGATCTATATGGTGTTGAGCTTGTTGAAGCTGTTCCTGCAGAGTGTCGTAGGATGCAGAGCTTCCTTGGTACTTCCTCTTGCCATTGACGTACAAGTGAGAGAGGCTACCAACTCCATAAGGTACACCTCATAATAGTCGACTGCGAATACAAAAAAAGTCGACTGCGAATACAAAAAAAGAATCAGACTTATGATTCGTTAAACTAAAACCATGTTAGAATCAAAGGACAAGCAAAAAAAAAAAACCCAAATAAGAATAGAGAACCGTACCTGTAGAAATAACTCGTTCTCCTCTTCCACAGTTAGCTCTCGACGAGGTGATGTACCCTCAGGATTGTCTGAGTTTTCAGTCCCGATGGCAAAGAGATGATGTTAGAATAAGACATTGTTACAAAACAATAACAAAAACATATAAATGAAAAAGAGGATCTTACCGCGAATTCTACGAAGTAACGCTCTTGTCTATCATGAGGCACACGACGCCAGCTGTAGAAAGGGCCATCAATCTTGATGGTGAAGACCTTGGTAATCTTCCGGGTTTGTCACGACCAAACCTGGATACAAAGAAAACAAAGCAAGCAGTCATTGAGCTATCATTTGAAGAATGAAACAAATGAAGCTAGAGTAAAAAAGACTTACCACGTTGTACCCGGTTTCTATATGGGAGACAGTTCCGTAGTATAAGCATCTCTCCCAGGCTTCGTGAGCAAGGCATTTAGAATCCTTAGCTGGTCTTCAGAGAGATTAACATCACTGTATTCTTCTTCTGAAGGTTCTTGAAATGCAGATTCTTCACCGTCATAATGAGCTTGTTGAGAGTGTGGAGAATTACCTCCTTCTTAAGATAATGGAGAGGCTCGGTTTTGAGAGAAAGAAGAAGCTCCAGAAGCTCCTTGATGCAATTGAGGTGATGCAGAATGCTGCCGATGAGGTTGCTCTTGGAACCGGTGTTGAGGAGATGGAGAGAACCGAGTTTGAGATTGTTTTGACCTTCTAGGTTGAGGTGGTGGTTGAGACTCAGGGGCTCCATGTTGCGAGTTCTGGAAGAGCTCCATCGGCGGTGGATTATCTCGAACATGTGTCGGTGCGTTGTTCGGGACTAGCGGTGGTGGAGATGTTGCCGGTATGAACTCATACCAACTGGATAAAGGACTCACGGCTGCTCCTCTCCTCCGCGTCTCTTCCTTCCACGGCCACCCATCGGAATCTAGGAGAGGCTTGGGATTGATGCTCGTCGGGAATTTCGGGATAGGATTCAAAGATTAGGGATATAGGGTTTTTCGGAGAAGCAAATGGATCGATTCAGGGATTATCGGAAGGATTTAGGGAATATCGGTCGATTTAGCAGGGTTAGTATCGATTATCGGTTGATTTGGGTCGAAA